>NC_051310.1:90368270-90668270 GCF_015220235.1 Choloepus didactylus | reverse complement strand
GGGCCTCAAATGGTCTAACCCTAAGAATTCTTCCCTCTCTGCTCCCTGACATAACATCCCCTATACAAACAACACTCCTCGTCACAGGGAGCAGGCACAGTTCTGCTTAAATCCACGTAGCATCCCTCAGTGCCCCAACAGCCTGTGGACTTATACAGACAAGCCAGTCGCCTCCTCCAGCAGAAACCAAGAGTCACCCCACCTTCTTGTTACCATAAAGCCTGCCTCCCCCTGCCCCGTTTGTTCACTCTGTTCCCAAGTGCAATCCCCAAGTGCAATCCCCACATTGCCCTGTGGGGCAGGCAGTGTCCTCCTTCCCCAGGCTGAGTGTAAATGTGACTGATAAACTGCCATTGATCTCCATTGCCAGTACTGTGTGTTGTGTGTTCAGCCATGCCCCTCACCCTACAGCAGTACTCTCTCCCTCAAAATGGGGTGAAAAGCAGACAAATTAAAACAGATTCTAGAGAAAAGTACTTAAAATTACTGATTTGATTCTCAAAAATACCCAACCCAATCTTCTTTCGTGCCAAAGAGCTCTGAGTTAGAATCGCAGGCCTGCTGCCTACAGGTGTATGCCCATGGGTAAATCCCTGAGCCTTTCTTTAACTCAGTTTCTTCATCTGTAAGATGGGGACAAAATTCACTGATATTTCAGGAATATTATGAGGGTTGTGAGATTCTATATATAAAGCCCCCATCTTTAGATTAGCAACTCAATAAATGGAAATGGGTGTCCATTACCTTTTGAGATCTGGAAGATTAGAGGCTCCACTGCTCTCTGAGCTCACAGAGTGGTCCTGCATCCTGGTGCATCATCAGCATCATCATGGAAAGTAGGAAATACAAATACTATTAGGCTCCACCGTAATTTAGAGGAGTATGTGTTTCCAAAAAGTTATTCATCAGGTTCAAGACTCACTGGCCTGAAGGGCAGGGCTAATGTGCTACTTGTATCTTAGACCCTTAATCCCTAGGAAAGGGTCTGGTCTGGCATTCAGCAAGTATTCGTTGAATGTGTGTTAGATGCATCCTAAGCAAATCTCCTCTGATGGCATCGATCGTGGTGTTATTCAAACTAACCATTCAGAGGCAGATCACTGAGCTAATTAGAGAAGAGCACCCTTATGAACGTTGATTTTGCCTATATTATATAACACGGTGCATTGTGAACATCTCTCTTTATGACTAAAAGCATGACCTAGAGCCTTCTCTGTGTCTAAACACAAAAAATAAAGGAGACTTATTACACAGTATTCCAAACCTGAGGCCTACATTTGCCCATCGGCCATTTTTAGCATCACTATGTACTGCATGTAAAACCTGGGGTTGGTTACATGAGGGACTGTTCTTGCCTCCTCTCTCCTTTTCTTCTTTCCACATCGCATGGTACAAAGCTTCAAATAATGAATAGCAACTTGTAACGGTTCTAAAGCATGCGTAGATCGATGCTCCAAAAGACCAGGGTTAACAATTCATGGGCTTTCAAGATACCTAAGAATACCTTAGATGCTGATGCCTAAGTTCTCCAGACACCTGCTGACATTTCCTTCTATAACAATTCTAGATATTCCAGCCAAGGTTTTGTCCTTGGTTGGAGAGTGAGAAATTTAAAAGCAAATAATCAAACATCTGAAACACTAGAAAAATAGAAGAAAATAGAAATTAATATTTATTAGCTCTCTGGAGGAGACTTTCTAAGCTTTCAATGAAATAAATCACCAAGTTTTGACTACAAGCAAATGAGTCTAAATTAACGAGTAAAAAACAAACAGGAAAATATTCACAGACTATGCCACAGAAAACAAATATTTTAAATGTAAGGAGATTACACAAATTGTTATGAAAAACAGACCTCCTTCACATAAATAGGCAGAGGATAGTATCAGTTAATTCACAAAAGAAGGACTTCCAATGTATTAATACACATCATATCCAAAAATTTAATTTATAAACAAATAATTATGAATTAAAAAAATCAGTTTCCGTTTTCTTCTATCAAATTAACAAAGCAAAAAATTTTAATGATGATAATCTCTGAAGGAGAAAATTGGACTTATTTAATGCTTGTGGGAGAGTAAATTCATACAACCTTTGCAGAGAAAGAAGTTTGGCAATATTTATTGAGAAATTAAAAATTATCCAACCTATAGGACATAATAATTCCACTTCTGGAAAATGAGCCTATTAAAAAAGTAAAGAAGAGAAAGAAAAGAAAAATTAGAAAGATTAAAACAAGAAATAAAACTTTAAGAAGAATTAAAGAAAAAAAGCATGAGAAGATATGTGCACTGCAATACAATTTATGCTATAAAAAAGTATAAACTACCTAAAAGTCTAAAAATGGGGATGTTAGATTAATTGCAATTCATTTATCCAATGACATATTGTGGCTTTCAAAAATGTATGCAAACAACTTATAATAACATAAACCATTATACTATGATATTGTGGAAAACACAGAATAAAATTCATACAAAGAATGATAAAAATTGCAATTAAATTTACCCCTCTACCCCAAAATAGAAAACAAAGGGCAAGGATCTTTGCATAGAAAAATCATATGAATATGGTAAAGTATGGCTTGGTTTACCATTGAATGGCTTTGTTTGCTGAATTTTTTTTTGCAATATCTCCCTTTGTTTATTATTCACGTTTACCAGTTAGCATGTATAATGGGAAAAATAATTATTCAAAGGTCTTCCCTCTAGCACTTGCTAAAATGGTAGCAGGAATCAATCCTTATACAGAGGTTTGAGGAACAGCTACCTTCTGCATCAGAAACGTCTAGAGATTCAAAAGAACCTTGGAAAAATGTCCAGCTCATTCTCACAAGCAAATTAAAAAATAAATTTATTTGATTGAGAGCAAATGATTTTAGTGATATTGTCTAGGGAAAATATAGAAGAATGTAGAAATTAATATTTATCAACAGTCTAGAGGAAATTCTTTAGGGTTTCAAGTAATAAAAGAAATTTTAAAAATTGGCTACAAAAACAATTTTAAAGTCTGCATGTATGCAAATATAAACAAATTTGAAGAAAACAACAAATGGGAAAATGAATGTATGTCTCTTTAAAATTTGTTGCTCCTACTGCTCTTTCAGATTACTTACCTTTGGGTAGAATCCCTCTGGCAGGGAATGCAGCCTGGCTTATCTTCTCCGGGGACATTCAGAAACCATTCCTATTGTCTTCTTATATAAATTCCCAGTGTGTCTGCCCAGGTGATGGATGAGGTAGGCTATTTTTTCTGTGAAATAGCTAGGCTAATTTTTCTCAAAACCAAACCTCTAGACTACTCCTGGGTAGCAAATCATTTCACTGTATGATTATGGTAATGTGCATTTCCCAAATACAGTATTAATATTAAGTATATGTGCCAGTTTGAATGTATTATGTCCCCCAGAAAAGGCCATGTTCTTTGATGCAATCTTGTGGGGCAGACATATTAGTGGGGATTAAGTTGGAAAGTTTGGTTGTTTCCATGGAAATGTGCCCCACCCAACTGTGGGTGATAACTCTGCTTGGAGAGTTTCCATGGAAGTGTGGCCCCGCCCATTCAGCGTGGGCCTTGATTAGTTTACTGGAGCACTATATAAGCTCAGGCAGAAGGAGCGAGCTTGCTACAGCCAAGAGGGATACCTTGAAGAATGCACAGAAGCTGAGAGAGGAGCTGCAGTTTACAGACACATTTGGAGACAGCCTTGAAAGCAGACTTTTAATCTGGAGAAGCTAAGAGGGGACAAACACCCCAAGAGCAACTGAGAGTGACATTTTAAAGAGGAGCTGTGGCCTAGAGAGGAACGTCCTGGGAGAAAGCCATTTTGAAACAAGAACTTGGAGCAGACGCCAGCCACGTGCCTTCCCAGCTAACAGAGTTTTCCGGACACCATTGGCCATCCTCCAGTGAAGGTACCCAATTGCTGATGTGTTACCTTGGACACTTTATAGCCTTAAGACTGTAACTGTGTAACCAAATGAACCCCTTTATAAAAGCCAATCCATTTCTGGTATTTTGCATCCCAGCAGCATTAGCAAACCAGAACAGCATCCAATAATTCATTGGACACTAGTTTACATAGCTCTTGGGAAACACCCAAACTGAGGAAGCTTATGGTAGCAGGCCTCTAACATTCCTTTGCATTAGACCTTTAGGATTTATTAAATATGGGCCAAAAGAAAATAGAGCTGAAAAAGGCCATAGAGATTATTTGATTCAACAACTTACTTTACAGGTTGAGAAACTGAAGGTTAAACAGACAAATGTGTCACATAATCTCAAGGACCCAAAGCCAGCAGTAACCAGAGGCTGAATCCCTGAACACCTAGATCTGTGCTCTTTAATTTGGTTCTTCTTTTCTGAAGCAGGAGAAATAAATAAATAAATAAACGTAACTGTATTTGTCTTCACTTTTCTCCATACATAATAGTATCTGGTGCTGTAAATATTTGAGACAAAAGTTGCTGATGTTCCATTGAAGCATATTTTTTAAAGAATAATTAACAATCATTTGATAATGATCGCCCTTTGTCTTTTAGAAAATGCACAAAGGAAGAGTGGACAAAGAACAAGAGTTGATTATGCATTAATTTGTCCACAGGGCCGGTATTTTTTAAGCATCATGTGCTAAATTAGTTATCTCTTAGACCCTACAGGATTCACATGAATGTAAAGCTAGCACTAATCCTGAGCCTCTTAGGCAGTTTGGTGTTCAGTAATATATTTAGAACAATATTTCTCAGAATTTGGCACATAACCCTGGTGTTGTGTGAGATAATTTCAGGTAGCTCTGTTTAATTTATACAGTGATGTGCTTATTTTGTTAGATGTGTAAGTCTAACTAGCACATCAAACCTTATTTCAGGGATAGTATCGCTTAAGATATAAAGAAATATTATTGAATTAATTTACGTTACAGGTAATGTAGACAAGACAAAAATTGGGAAGTGGCACATGAATGACTTAAGTTTGGGAAATGATGACTTAATGAAGTTCCAGCCCTTCAGAATTAATAATCAGTAGATGGTAGAGGAGCCCTTTGAAAACGCAATTCTAGGCAATGCATTCTTCATCTAAACGACCATAGAAAAATAACCCTTGACTCGGTCCTTGAATATTAGGGACGAGGGATTGGTCAAGGTAATGTCTCAAACGGACAGCTGGGCATCTCGAGGTGCTGCTTTTTCATGTTCCCAAGGGGAGACTTCAGGGAGGTCCTTAGGGGTACACTGTGGCCCCAAAGACTGGAAAAATTTAATGATTATTATACAAGATCTTGTAGGATTAAGAGTGCCCTAGCTGTGAAAAATAACTAAGTATACTAAGTAAACACCGAGTAGACTCTTAAGCACTGGGGGTAGGAGAGAGAGTCAAGAGGCACTATGATTAAAAATCAATTTTTCCTTTGAGTTCCAAGTTCTCACAAATGCATAAATGGTGAATGGGATGCATAGGATTCTGAGATAGTTAATATTTCATAACAATGAGGCATTCCATTTGGAAATATTTATTGAGAACTTATTTTTGCCTTTTGACCTGACATGCCATTTTTATTGTTGCCTTAGTCAGGACACTTTCCCTGAATTTATAACCGACCATTGAATAGATACCACTGGAAGTTAGTTTGGCACCCTTTTGGGAGATTCTTTTGTACCCCTATTTAGTTGCTTTGCCTACCAAATGTGATGCTTTACATCC
The DNA here is from genome assembly GCF_015220235.1 of Choloepus didactylus. Lineage (NCBI taxonomy): Eukaryota > Metazoa > Chordata > Mammalia > Pilosa > Megalonychidae > Choloepus > Choloepus didactylus. The sequence continues at coordinate 90,662,570 of NC_051310.1, read as the reverse complement.
ATGAATCGAAATTAAAAGAAACCGCAAGGAAACAGCTTGAATTTAGTTTATGAACTAAAAAGTTTCCATTTCTCTAATGCACTGTAATCACTTCTTTTACTTCTGAATAGTTTAAATAAAATTCATGGCTGCTTATTTTTTTTTTTTTTTTTTTTTTTTTTACCTTTTCTATTCATTTCCTTGGGAGAGTAATCCTATGTTTCATAAATAGGGTGACTGTTGAATCAAAATTTAGTTGTCTTAATAGAGAGACTTTTCACTTTGCTTCAATCCCAGTCAGATACAACCAAAATTTTCAGGAGAACCAGGCATCTCTCATTCTTCTCCAACCGAGCCATCAACTCTATGTCCCATTGTTGAAACTGCCCACCATGTAAGACCCATTACAACCACTCATTATTGCCATTCTAGTTCAATAGTATTTTCACTTATATTCATGAAAAACCTATCATAAGTAAGGTTTTATCTTATAATGGGGATTCAGAGAATACCATCTAAACCTTGAAGACATAGTATCTTATAAATTTATCTTACAAATTACAGATATTAATTAATTAATGCATTCCTTAATTTAAAAAACATATCCATCTACTATGTGCCTGGAACTGTACTAAGTAGTATTTTTAAGGTTATTTTTTTCCTTTTGTTAAAGCCATGCCTTTTCTTTTCCTGTGATCTCTGGACATAAATTTTAGGAAAGTAAAGCATGCATACCAATTACTAAATTATAAGGTCAGCCCAGATAAATGCAGTGGACATCACAGAGAAAAGAATGGTGATTTCTGGTTCGGGGAGGAGGAAAATATTCCATGAACTTGGTGGCATTTGTGTTAAGTCTGGAAAGATGAATAGATAGAGCATCAGAAGCAAAGGTGAGGGTAGGGGTGGGGAACCAGCATTTGGAGAATGGATAGAATCAAACTGGGCTGTAGGGAATGCGAGCAGAATATAGAGGAAATGTAGGCTAGTTTATGGAAGGCTGCATTGTCCTCCTCAAGAACTTGACCTTTTATTCTGTAGGTACTAAGAAGCTACTAAATGGCAAGATCAATGTTTCTGTCTTCAACGACTTTAGGCAGTTTCTTTCCTTTCTCTTCCTCTCTTATGAGACTCTTTTCTCCTTTACCTGCCATAAGTTCATTTGCATTAAAATGCAGTCGAGATATATGAGCATCCTGCTTTTTGATTCCACCTTGCAGACATCCTGGCACGGCTGTGCCCAGCTAAGCTTGTTCCAGGGGTGAAATGATTAATGTATTAACTATTGCAGTATCTAGCCACCCTGCCCTTTGCTGTTAAAAGCAATTAATGTGGATTACATATATTCGAAAGAAGAATTCCTTTCATTTCAAACCCTGGAGCATCTCCAGAGAGGATTAAGTAGCAAAATGAAGGGGTCTCATTTGCATAAATTAAGGAAATATGAATAATAATTTGTGTTTGGAAAAGCTTGCTCAAATTCTCCCCAGTACCCTGGTGCCATATGTCTCATCAGCTAAGCATATCTAGAAAGTAAGAATTCCATGTGATAGAGTAGATATAGGAGCAAAAATTGTGTTGCATGTGATTTGATGCAAAGCTGAAAACAAATAAGAAGTCAAAGCAACTAGCTTTAGATTCAGTCTATATAGCTGTCTGATGGATTGAAAATAATGTAATCTTTAGGGCTCCTGTGATATAAGTAAACCTTAGACATCACCCCTGTTAAAGATACGCATTGAATATCAAATGAGAGGAACATACTTAATTCATGCCTTAGAGATGTGAGTGGGACAAAAGAAAGAACTTTCCTTAAGTCACTCTCTTCTCCTGGAAGGCTTAGAAGTTTTCAGTCTGAAGCTGGGAATAGACCAACAGGCCTCAAAGGAAGCACTGTCTACTCAGACATAATGTTTTTAGGTGCCAACAATAGAGGTATGACTTGTTATGAGTAAATCCACTTCACTTGACCATTTTCATTTTTTTTCTAGCGGATATATTCTCAAATAGCCTTTCATAATTTTATCCAACAAGCAATGACAATGGTGATGTCACATCCGTGAGCTTGGACTTCCCATTATAATGAACTACATATTTGGAACTGAATGCAAGTGATTCTAGATGTACTACTTATAAGAAAGCTTCCCAGGATGACAGGTGATATTTCTACTTCTTTGGTATCTGATCTGTATTGGAATATAAGACATGCCTCCTCTGGATTCATCCAATAGTTTTGCTTCGTGCATTTTCAGGTTCTAGAGGGTTTATGTGGTGGAAGGGAGAAGGAATTAGCAAGAGACAACCCTTGGAATATCACAGGCCCAGAGAAGCTATGGTGTGGAAATAGAAGCTTCAGAAGCTGACCCCAATCTGAAATCAGGAATGAGGGTTCAGCGACATTAAATGAGAGAGACATGGATCACTTCTAAGCTATATCCAGGCCATCCTCTGCTTCATTTTTCAACCTACTAGGTCACACCGACAGATTTGTAGGATCTCAGATTAGGAAGATATTAATTTTGAATAGCAGCAAATGAAAAAAAAAAAAGAGGGGGATGAACACTCTTAAGTAAACTTAATTGGGTTTGATCATTCTAAATTTGACATCAATCTATGCTAATGATAATAATACACAACATTTTCCGTTTTTGAGTAGCTTACAACTGGGAAGATAAGATTTAGAGGCAAAGAATGAGCAAACAAATTTTAAAAGTATATGTGTGTGTTATTGTTATATGGGCATATCAGTATGTCTATAACAGACATAATATTTTGAATTTAATGATAGAGCCATTTGCTGTGATGATCTTCTCAAGTAAATGGTATGCTTTTTGTAGGCAGAACCCAAATTTTTTCATCTTTTACGCTTCTGACTGAGGGGTGGTAACATTCCCATACAGCTCCTCCCTGTTTCTTTCTTCAACCCAAGTTTATACCACACTATCCCCTCTAAAACCTTTCCCTTGATCTTTTGGTATTTTCGTTGCATCCTCATATCTTTCTATCTTATTGTCTTCATGGAATATTGCTTTAATGGTGTGATGTGTTATAGCTTTTCTCAGAGGTCAAATTTCTTTGTGACTCACTTAAATGTAGCAGCTTGATTCTCATGACCCTGAGATCTTGGGGCCAGAAAGTGGTCCTCTAATAGCCTTCCTATGCTCATTCCAAACCATTGTGTCTGCAACCTCCTGGAAAAACTCCCTCCTCAGTCCCCCAAGGCCCCGTGCATCCAGCTATTCTATGCTCATCCCCTCCTTGTCTCTGCCATCTAATTACCTTCCATTCAACCCCCCTAAACTTACTCCTGACCATTCTTTCCCCATGCTGTCATCATTCGGGGAACTTGAATATGTATATGGACATCCCATCGATATCCCTGACTTTCTCAGTTTATTGACCCTTTCCACTTACGCCACCGATCCCCACGTGTCCACTGTGTACCTTTCTATCAACTCAAACTGTTCCACCTCTTCAGTCCACACTGACACTATCCCACTTGCTGACCGTACTAACAGGTTGTACCAGGCATCCTGATTAGCTGTCCCTGCCTCCTTTTTCCCCTTTTCCTCCCCCGTCCTGCTGTAGACAAGGATCCTTCCTCCTGCAAACTTCACTCCATTTCCTAGTCAATCATATTTTGCCCAGACTCAGCAACAGTTGCTAATTGGTTATATGATTTTGGTCCATACATTTCATTTAGCAAACCTTTGTTTCTTGGTCTCTGTAAGTTCTATGACTGTGTGGCTATCATCAGCTATTGTAGGCAAGAAGCAGTGTTTTGGTATTGCATCATAAAAAACTACAGGCAGAGTATTAAAATTGTTTTGGCTTATGTGAAGAAGTGACTAAATGCCATTGACTTTGAACAGTTCATCTCTTTGTGGATTTCATTAGAATGAGCCTCAATTTTCAGAAATCCAGCTATGGAAATCTATGCACTAAGGAGCTATGTATCATTCATAGTGGCAAAACCAGAGAGAGTATTTTAAATCTTCAGATAATAATACAATGTGAAGAATTAGAGGCCAACACTCCAGGAAATGGTTCAAGGGGAGAGTCTTCAAGTGATTTTTAAAATTATTTCCTTTCAGTACAGCCCTTTTATCTGACCTCATTAAAATGTCTCAGCATTGTTTATTTAACAACCATTTAATCAAAACCGTCTGCTAGTTTCTTCCCAAGACTGATTTGTGATCCATATGAGCAAACATTCTGGTAAGTTAAAATGAAAAGAAATGTGGGATAATTGTAGCAGCTTTCTTTTCTTTTTTGAACAGTAAATATTTTATTAATGTCTATCCATTTCTTAAAATTGGTTGATCTCTGAATCACACATACCAGTGCTTTAGATAAAAATCACTATACATGCCTGAAAGTCAAAAGATTGGGAGAAGATTTAAAAAGTTATATTTCTTCCATAAGGTCCCACAACCTCATTATGGGGTATGTATTTGGAAGATTCGAGAGCAGAGACATGAATGGACATTTGTAAACTGTGTTTATGGAGCAGTATTCATGATTTGCAATGGGTGGAGGTGGCCTAAGGGTACACTAACTGAGGAACAGAACGGTGAACTGTGGTGTGTGCATACAATGGAATATTGAGCAGCTACTAGAAGGAGTGAAACTGTGAGACACGCAACAAGGTGAATTGATCCTGTAGACAGCATGTTGAGTGAAGTATGCCAGAAACCAAGGCAAACACTATAATGCCTCACCAGAATGGACTAACTAGAATGTGTAAACTCAGAATTGAATCTTAGAGCACAGCCTAACAGGGAAATGGTTAATGTGATGGTCCCTAGATTGTAAGCTCTTCAGCAGTCAAATCTATTCCTGAATTGTAATGGCTATCTCCAAACTCTGAGATATTGATCCCTTAATGTTGTCTACCTGGTTGGTCTCTGGAATATTGGGTATCTGTGTGACACCTGAAACTCAGAGTTAGAGCTCAGCAGATATGAATATCAGTATTAGCACATACAGCAACTGTTAAAAAAAAAAAAAAAAAGCTGAACTAGGGCCTAGACTTCAATTAGAGATATGAATAAAGCAGATCTGGTTAAGACTAGAACAAATCGGGCCAAAGGGTAAATGTTGAAACTGATTGTTTCAAACTTCAACTTCCATGTGAGACCAAGGGAAGAGATGTTTATTTGTTGTAGGATCTATATTTTCTAAACAATATAACTTCTATAGTTTGTTCAAACACTACAATTACATGGAAATTTGAATAGGAAGTGAGCTATGGTAGGTCTGTATAGATTAGAATGAAATAGCAACACATCCTAAAGCAATTTGGGTGGAGAATAAAAATATATATTTGGGGCCCCCCTGCAGAGCTGGGGGAGGATGCAGAGTTATTGGACTTCCTCACCTGGATTGTTGCTGATGTTCTCACAAACATTTGGGACTGATGGCTTGATGTGCTAAGCCTTCTGTCTTGGGGCTTGCCCCAGTGAAGCTTGTTGCTGCAAGGAGAGGCTACAGCTGCTTATAATTGTGCCTAAGAGTCTCCCCGAGTGCCTCTTTGTTTCTCAGATGCGGCCCTCTCTCTCTCTAACTAAGCCACTTTGGCAGGTCATCTTGTTGCCCTCCCCCCTACATGGGACCTGACTCCCAGAGGTGTAAATCTCCTTGGCAATGCAGGATATGACTCCCGGGGATGAATCTGGACCTGGCATCATGGGATCAAGAACATCTTCTTGACCAAAAGGGGGCTGTGAAATGAAATGAAATAAAGCTTCAGTGGCTGAGAGATTTAAAATGAAGTTGAGACATCACTCTGGTGAACATCCTTACACACTACACAGAGAACACTTTTTAGGTTTTACTATATTGGAATACCTAGAGGTAAATACCTGAAATTACCAAACTCTAACCCGGTAGCCTTGACGCTTGAAGACGACTGTATAACAATGTAGCTTACAAGGGATGACAGTGCAATTGTGAAAAACCTGTGGATCACACTTCCTTTATCTAGTGTATGGATGGATGAGTAGAAAAATGGGGACAAAACCTAAATGAAAAATAGGGTGGGATGGGGGGGTGATTTGAGTGTTCTTTTCTTATTTTTATTTTTTATTCTGATTCTGATTCTTTCTGGTGTAAGGAAAATGTTCAAAAATAGATTGCAATGATGAATGCACAACTATAAGATGGTACTGTGAACAGCTGATTGTACACCATGGATGATTGTATGGTATGTGAATATACCTCAATAAAACTGAATTTAAAAAAAACTGAGAAAAAGTTATATTTCTTAATATTGCCCTTTACTTCTCACATCTAAACTTCTAATCTAGAAAGATCAAATAAGATAAAAATTCCTAAAAACAAATTTTCTTTCCCATTTGATCAGAAAATAGTTAATAATTCTGAAACTTGTAGAGAGTTAATATTATCTTATTTTATAATAAATGCAAGAAATACATGGAAGATCAAATAAAATTATTCTAGTAAGTTACCTTCATTTCATACATGAGAAAACCGAGGCACAGAGAGGTTAAAACAATAATTATTTTAAGTTTATTTACAACCATTTTAGTGTGGCCTTCATTTTTCTCTCTGATGTCATCCCCTGGTTATTTGTTGTCTCAATTTTAGGAAAATGTATTTGCAGCAGGGGTTGTCATGACCACACTTGGAGATCCATCCCAATTATTTGAAGAACTGCAAACAGATTTACACTAACCTCATATTTATTGTTATTATTGTTTGACTTCAGGAACTACTGGTGAATGAACAAGGTAGGAAAGTTAAAGAGCTGATTTCTGCTTGAGTCCTTTGGTTGGAGATACTGAAATAAGTATAATGGGAAATCCACCTGTACAGGGCGAGGCAGATTTTATTTTCCATAGATGGCCCCAACCATATCTCCCAGCCCATGTGCTCCTCTAGAACCTTGTACTCCCCCATCAAGAGGTGAGCCTAATTACCCTTCCCTTGAATCTGGGTAAACTTTTCTGACTGTTTAAAACTATACAATATGGCAGAAATGATGCTATATAACTTCTGTGGCTAATTTGTAAAAGACCATGCTACTTCTGCCCATCCTTATCGAATGCTCGTATTAGCAGTGCATCTTCCCCAAGGCCATCACATATAAGGAAGCCAAAACTAGCCCACATGGAAAGGTCACGTAGAGAGGCCCTGAACCTGCAGCCCCCATCTGCTTTGCCTTCTTGCTCTTCCAAATACAGCCACTGTTTGATTATAATGGTAGGAGGGATCCCAAGCCAGAATCATCTGAGTGCTGCCCAAATCCCTGACCCATAGACACTGTGAGATATAGTAAAACGATTGTTCTGGTTTTAAGCCATTAAGTTCTGAGGTCATTTGCTATGTAGTAATAGTAACTGGAACAGAAATGATTTCCCCTTCCCTTAATGGTCTCAAGTTAATGACAATCCCAAGAGATGTGGAAGGTAGATGGGAAGCAGTGCCTCAGTTTTAATTCTCTGATGGCTGATGTAAGGCACTGGGGACTGGGATAGCTCATGTGTGTTGTCGCTGATCTGATGACCCACCTTGTCAGGCTGGAGCAGCACCTGGAACTCCCACCACTCCAGCTCTCACAGAATCACTGCTTCAGATTCTCTAAGACCTCAACCAAATGTGCTTGCAACTCCATGGCAAAAGGCGCCCACTTCTCCTGCATGTCACCCACAGAACCCAGGTTGTGGGTGCTGAAAAAAAGATGCAGATTACAGTTTGTTCTCAGGGACTGCTGTTTGCCTTGTGGATTCCAGTTCATCATTGTGGGTTCCAGTTTTATCTTTGCTCCATGTTCACTTTCCTTCCCAACTGCTGTTTGGTTGACCTATATAAACTGTAGACTCAAATTCAGATGCACAGACTCATTCAGTAGCTTCCAAAAGAGCTTAAGGTCTAATCCCTGCAGAAAATCGTTATTCTATATCACTCACAGTGGTTCTGCTTCTCTGATCAAATCCTGACTGATACAGAGTTGCTTATTGGGGCACAGGAATGTGTAATGCATTAAGTTCATTTTTTGTGGAGATTAGTCTGTGAGGTAATATGACCTAAGCTGTTTTGATTTAGTCTTGGTTAGAGTTATTCTACATTTTCTTGGAAGGAGCATTTTTTTAGGTATCTGTAGAATCCAGATGCCTGCAGTTAGAATCAGGACGCTGTAGGTGAGACAAGAGGTTTTGGAAATGCTCCTACAGAGACATGTGCGATTTCTGTTAGTACCTGAACAGCAGAATCCAACTTGAGTGAGATGGGTTCTAGGCTAGAATATGTGCTCATTATTTTATGAGGAAGAAGCTGAAGATGCTTAAGTTCAGCTTGCTTTTCTCCAGAAGTTCCCAAGCTATTCATGTATTTATCCATCTTTCCATCCCTCCATCAATCCAACCATTCAGTCTTTATTTATAGCTATTACTCTGTTTAAGACAACACATACCATTGCTCAGATTTGAAATATTGGAAAAGAAATATGAAGATAAATAGAAGTAGTATGACATACTAGTTACTAAATTGATTTTATAAAATTTTATAAGTAAATGCTGATTCAACAGTCTTCAATTAGGTACATTAGTAATAAATACCTGCACTGTATATCTCTGATTTATGCTTATCAAGGAAGAAAAGAATGGGGGTCAATAAATTGTCCCTATGTGGTATTCAAGTGTTTGTCATGCACTATGAAATCTCTGGAACATTTTTACTGTTTTCTGGGGTGGTGCAAGCAATATTGCATATATTAATTTGACACCTGGACTTTGCCTGAGTTATTCTTTGCGGAAGATGGTTTCTGGAGGAATGTCCAATCTCTTTGGCTATGTGTATGGTCATGGAGATGATCAGCAAGCCCATTAAATAGTACTGCTCATTCCCACCTTATTTTTCAACTGAGAAATATGACAAAGGCAGAAGACAGATGGAGGCCAGTCATCACTTCATAACCAAAGATGTAACAATATGGGAGTTTAACTAGCAACAGGAAGATTTACCTACTAAGTCAGGAGCAATTCTAAACAGAGCAGACTCCATCCATCCACGGAACAGAGAACAAAAAGAAACAAGGAAAACGCCTGCTTTCTTGGGCTGGTCTATTCCCAAGAAGAAAAGGGTGAGCTGCTGAAACAAACATTCAGATAACACACTCTAGGTCCTTCAGGGTGGAGTAAGGAAAGAAGTGGAAAGAAGCCAGGGGAATCAGGGGAATGACACTGACTGAGCTCCCTCCACACACACACACACACACACGCACACACACACACACACACACACACACACACACAGGAAACACCAGGAATGGGAAATAAGTGTTCTCCATCAATAGTGTAAATTAATAGTTAATTTTTTTCTTTGCTAAGGATGGGGTCTGAAATATATATTTTGGTTACTCTTTTCCACTGAATCTTTTCCTTTACCCCATAAATCTTGTAACATATCTCCCATATAAAAACCTCGGTAGTAGTAGAGATAAAATAATAGCACCTTCCTGAATGCTGTTTCCTCTTCTGTCATTTTTCTCTCCCCACATTCACTTCTTTATTTCCAAGTGACCTGTAACTTATAGGTAACAATGACTCATAAAAATGCTGTCTTAATTCCTTATCTCCCATTTGGTCATCAGCCTTACTGATGCAAGCCCTTTGTCCAAACATCAATTGACATTATTCTTAAGGTAACCTTGACTAGTTAATTGACAAATGTGTTCTTTTCAGTTCTCATCTTAAATGTCCACTTTGCAACACTTTGACAGCTTCCTTCTTTCTTGGAACTCTCTCTTCCATTGGCTTTAATTGCAGACATCTCTCCTAGTTCTTCTCCCACTCCCCTGGTTACTTCTTTTTATCGGTATTAATTCCTGAGGATTCTAAGGACTGAGACCCTCTCTCATTTATCTCTGAAGTTCCAGTGCTTTATGCAGTACCTGATCCCTCTGCAAGAGACAATCCTCTGTGTCATGTTGATGCAGTTCTTAATTTTTTTTCCAGGAATCCACTCTCCCAAATGCAAAAGGAAGATGACTTATTTTCAATCCCAGGGATGGATGATGGTTTGTTTAAACCAACCATGTAATTCCGTTCCCCTTTCCACTGATTGGGTTAAACATGGACTTAACAATTCAATCATGGGCAATAGTGGGAAAGCTTTTAGGGAACTTCAGGGATAGATTTGTGCATTCTATTTAGGTTGGAGTTGGGTGAACCTGAAGGCAGTTAGGTGGCTATTACAATAATCCTAGTGGAATGACTTGATCTAGATCAGTGTAAAAAAGGGACATATTCAAGAGACATCAATGCGGAAACTTTCTTACAGGGAAAAGAAATGGTAGCCAGAGAATGCTGGGGATACATTCTTAATCCTTCCTGCCTCTGTGTTACCAATGTTGATAGCTGCTTGGAATTAGCCAGTTTTAGAGGGGGCTTTAAAAGACGGAGCCAGCAATTCTAATAACTATTTTCTTGAAACAAATGAATTGTGAGTTGAACTTTTCCTTCTTCCCAGTGGTACAATCGAGATATTACATGATAGTCTAAAAATAGGCAATTGAAGTAAGCACTTTAAACCAGTGTTCCCCAAACTGTGACTGATGGGATGCTAATTCTGTGAGCTGTTAATAGACCTCATACAAATCAAAGGTGAGGAAAGGGGTGTTTTTTGGCCAAATGAATTTAGAAATTTGGGTTAAACTTCATGTTTCAAGACCCCTCAGAACCTTTAATATTCTAGTGTAGAGTGAGAATCTCTAAGATATGGATGTACTAAGAAGTATTTACAAAACTTAACTGGTCCATTCATTGCAAACTTTTAACACAAAGCATTTTACAGGATTGCATTCTGTAGCATACTCTTTGGGAAATGCTGCTTTAAAGAATGATTTCACTCTGGGCTTCATTTCTTTTTCCTCTGGTGCATCATTCCCAGCTATTCAGTCTCCTCAGTGTAAAGGGCCTATTACAGATGGGATTGCCAACTCCCTAGTGGCCCACGAGCTTTTGTGCAGTGATACTGACATTCCCATTTAAAACACTGAGGCAGGAAGAAATGAGGCATACTACTGTGTGAATAGAGCTATTCCCAGGGGACAAGAAGGAGGAAAAGAAATCTACGATCCTGCCTCAGATTGCGTAAGGAGCCAAATGTTCAGCCAGACCTATTGGGCACTGAGAACCCATGCATGCCAATGAATCCAACATTTTCAGGCCAAATAAAAAGCATTTGCTACAAGAATCTCTGAGGAGGGAATTCTCAGGTGACAAAATGCTAGTGCTCTTTCCCTAGGGAGAGAGTTTTTCTGGACTCATCTCCCCAGACGTGTGCTGTTCTTTATTACAAATCCCCAGGCAGTGGTGAAGTCTGCATTCTGCCTACCCCAATGTGTTTTGCGTTTTGCTCCCAGAGTCCTCCCTTGCTTGCACAGCAGATAGTGTGGTTTAGAAGTTTAACATATGCACATGCATCAGGGCTCAAATCCTGGCTCTGGCACTTTGTGGATTTTCGGCCTTGGGAATTTATCTTACATTCTTTGGGCCTCCATTTTCTCACCTAGAAGATGGGGAGACTAATAGGACCTCTCTTTCCACACTCTTGGAGACTTATACATATCCGGTGTTGGACATAAATTAAATACTTAATAAATGGTAATTTTTAATTAATAAATTCCTTTTGAAACATAGCCACACATTTTTAGGAGAAAGCATCTCTAGGAAGAAGTTGCTGGCATATGCAAATCTAAGGAGATAGAGTGAATCGTAAAATGTATAGCTGTACTTTAGGGTTGAGGTAGGAAAGTAGTATGTGCCAAATGATGGCACTTGGATCCTCCATTTGCGGAAAAGCACTGAAGGATTTTAAGCTGGGAAGGTCCATAGTTAGAAAAGTCATTTGAGCAGTAACATGGAATGGTGTGTAAGCACCACGGCATTCACGTTCATATAGCTTGCTGTCTAATTTAAAAATATAACCTAAGGTGTTTTGATTTAGTCTTGTTGATCCAACAGGCATTTGCTACTAAAATATCATGATTCACAGGATAATAAATGATCAATTTGCATGTGCATCATATTGACAATAAATTTAAGCAGTGTCCATGTGCTGGTGAATTCTGCCTCAGGCTTAGAAAATTGAAAATATATATATAAAACAATATTTTTGAATAAAGTAACATGCCTTTAATTTGCAGAGCTCAGAGAACTTTTAGGAAATCAATCTTCTCTCCTTTGTCCTATAGAAATGACCTCTGAGTGATATTACACAAATGGCAAACCATCTCTGAGGTTTCCTGACCCCTAACAGGCAAAGGAACACATTTATATGTGAAAATCCTCTTGGTGGGAAATGAATTTTTGAATGTGGACACTGCACATAGATTTCTTATCTTGACATTCCTTGCATTCTCATCATCTGTTGCTGCTCCTCTTCAAAAGCATCTGTTGCGGTTTGCTAATGCTGCCATTAAGCAAAACACCAGAGATGGATTGGCTTTTATAAAAGGGAGTTTATTTGGTTACACAGTTACAGTCTTAAGGGCATAAAGTGTCCAAGGTAAGGCATCTACAATCGGGTACCTTCACTGGAGGATGGCCAGTGGCGTCCAGAAAATTTCTGTTAGCTGGGAAGGCATGTGGCTGGCATCTGCTCTGGAGTTCTGGTTTCAAAATGGCTTTTTCCCAGGACATTCCTCTCTAGGCTTCAGTTCCTCAAAAATGTCACTTTTATTTGCTCTTGGGGTATTTTTCCTCTCTTAGCTTCTCCGGAGCAAAAGTCTGTTTTCAACAGCCATCTTTAAACTGTCTCTCATCTGCAGCTCCTCTCTCAGCTCCTGTGCATTCTTCAACATGTTCCTCTTGGCTGTAGCAAGATGGCTCCATCTGTCTGAGCTTATACAGTGCTCCAGTAAACTTAGGCCCATGCTGAATGGGTGGGGCCACACCTCCATGGAAATTATCCAATCAGTGTTATCACCTACAGTTGGGTGGGTCACATCTCCATGGAAACACTCAAACCAATACTAATACATCTGCCCACACAAGATTGCATCAAAGATAATGGCATCTTGGGGGACATAATAGATCCAAACCAGCACAACATCCTTCTCTGATTTCCCTATGAAAACTCCATTCTCCTGGTTCCCCCTAAGGAGACAGTTGCCCAGGTCTTTTTCCTCTTTCAGGGGCTTTTCCAACCCTTCTCCATCTGCGCAGGTAATATTCTTTCTTCAGAGTCCCCCTAAGATCTCATCTTCTTCATGAAGTGTCTCTGAATGTCCCAACCTTCTGTTATCTCAACAATCTCTAACCATCTTTTTGAACTTATTCTCTGTATTACTTAGTTGGAATTTAATGTAAGCTGCATCACAAAGATGTTTCTCTCCTTATGTATAAGTCTTTGTTATATCTTGAGCAGGGTATGTTGCAAGTGTGATGAGGTCTTCATGACATGACCTTGAACAGCAGTTAAAGGGAACTAGTCAGGAATGGGTGGGTCTGTGGATAGGAACAAGGCATGGAAACTGCCCTGGCTACAGGACTGGCCTTTAAGGCAGGTGGTATCCAGCCCAATATTCTCAAAAAGACAGTGGCAGGCAGGCAAATTGTTTAGAGTCATGTATATGCCAGATTTGGGGCCTTGGAAATTTAATCTGTCTCTCAGTTTTCTCATTTGTAAAGTAAGGCAAAAACAAAACAAATGAACAAAGAAACAAGTAAAACAAAGCAAACATTAAAAAAAAAAAAACCCATATCTCATAGGGTTATTGTGCAAATTAAATCAGTAACATACACAAAACCCTTAACATGGTGATTGAGACATAATAGGCATCCGATAAATGATGTTTATTATTATTGTAGTTAGTCAATGAGAGGTTACAACAAAGTGCTCCTAGAACTTGGAAATAAATTACTCTGTGTGAGAGAATCTAGGAAAATCAACTCATACAAAATGAGATTAACCATCTGTGGAATTATGCTCTCCTAAGGCAGTCGACAAGTCTGTGTGGCTATGGAGGTTTGGGAAACACCCAAGTCCAATCAAGCAGGCCGAGGTATAACATTATAAAGGCCCAGCTGGAACGTGATTGATGAAAAAGAAATTTAGAGTCCAATCAATTATATTAGCATAACAGAAAAAAAAGAATGTCTCCAGAGAATTGATAGACTCTAAAATAGGGAAGGGTCAAAGATCAAGATACTGCTATTTTTTATTCAGTACTGTGGGAGAGAAAGGAAATGAGGAGAGAAGTAGAATAAAGGAAAGGCAGAGAAAAGGAGAAGTTAAATCCAGAACACCTGAATATTCAGGATACTACCTAGAGAGGTAGAGCTGAGATGGTCCCTTGGCTTCTCCTACAAAGACAATCCAATATTATTTGCCCTTCTTCCAAGCAAATTTCTGAACTCAATTTTAACTTCAAATGTGAAGGAATATTTCTAACAGTTGTTCTCTTCTTCATAAGGGGATTCAGTAGCCAGAATAATATAAGGCCACAGTTCCTGGAGGGGTGAATTATCTCAGTAAGGCCTGCATTGGTCAACAGTGACCTGGAATTAGGCAGACTAAGCCTGCAGAGGAGCTCCTAACCACAGGTGATAGCAGCTCATCAACCTTGATTAGATTTGAGGCTATTTAATTCAATGAACATCTATTCCCAGCATATTCTGTACAAAACACTGGGTTATTTTGGAACTAAATGAGTAGGATGAAGTATTGGCCTTCCAGGAGCTTGCACACAAATCCTCAAGTAATTGATGTCAGAGGTGATCAAGATGCTGCATCATTATGCAGAAAGCAAGGACTAATTCTACTGAGGGGATGGTCCATCCTTGAGAGATGGACATCGTGGAGGAAGCAGCATTGGGCTGGCATGTAAACAGTGATTGGCATTTCAAGAGAAGGTATAGGGGGTTGGTGGCATTACAGATAAAAGTAACAGCCTGAAAAATGAGGATTATTTTAAAGGGAGTGTGGGAGTAAGGTGAAGGATATCTAGCTATAGGGGTGACAGAGAAAGAGAACTTAACAAGGTGCCTTTGATTTTGAACCTCTTGACATCTCCAACAACTGATACCATGGACTGTATGCAACAGGTGCTCAATAAAAGCTCCTGATTGATTTTGTTAATTTTCATGTTTGAGGGATATAGCACCATTATGAGGGAGTGATGGTCTGTTTGGTCATGTGTTATTAAATGTACAAGCAATTCCCCAAATTAGTTACTGATACATGTCCTGTTCCTGATATAACTTAAAATTGGGGAACTGAGGAAGTGGATCAGCTCTGGGAGACACTTGAAGCAAAATAGGAATAATCCCCATTTGTTGTAGAGCTTTTAATACACATCACACTGAATCAGTTTCATTACACAGCCCACATAATTTAATTCCATGAGATATATATTGTTTTGTCTCTTTTGCTGTGGATAAAGTTAAAACTCAGAGAGGGTAAGTAATTTATCCAGGTCACACAGC
Organism: Choloepus didactylus; assembly: GCF_015220235.1. NCBI lineage: Eukaryota > Metazoa > Chordata > Mammalia > Pilosa > Megalonychidae > Choloepus > Choloepus didactylus. The sequence continues at coordinate 90,647,139 of NC_051310.1, read as the reverse complement.
TTGTGTCTGTGATATTCCAGAGTCTTGCTCTTAACCACGCTGGAGGGGTGCCAGGCTAAGACTCACCACTCTGTCTTGTGAAACTGCCAGAAATCAAGACAGATGTAGGAGGGGAGAAGTGCTATTCTCCTTTCAACAGGTGGCGCAGATCAGTACCAGGAGCTTGGGCTCAGGACTCAGACCACTTGGGATCAATTGCCTGCTCTACCACCTTACTAACTTTGCAAATTTAGGCATGTTTCTTAAGCTTTGGGCCTCACTTTCCTCCTCTGCAAAATAGAGAAAAAAATAAAACCTAATCCATGGGAATTTTGTGAAAATCATGTGAGTTAATATGTGAAAGCACTTGAGATAATGTTTGACACATACTGACTCACTAAATGTTTATTACTGTTGCTACTATTGCTATTTTTGGAAAACACCTATGAATATTAGACTTATAGTAAGATACTATGACCTTTGTTGTATCTTATTTTATTAAGACCTGATGATAAAATAAAAAGACCAATTCCATATATCTTATGTGGAAATCAGTGCTTTTATTTTAACATCAGAATGAAGCAACTATTTTGTTGAAAATGAAATGCCAGAGGATGAATTTATTGCTAATCGTTGCTAAAAAAATAAAAAAATGTATGAGACCTACATTTCTTGGAGGAGGTGGCTGGTGCATTTTTACCAGTCAGGACAAGCCAGTAGAAGAATCCAACATCCCCCGAAGGTTATTAGGGGGAGTGGGGAGTCACGTTTAGCTTCTAGTTAGTTTGATGATCCATCATGTCACTCCTGACATGGGTTTAGTGATTGGACATACAGGGACTTCAGTTGGAGAAGAAGACAAGGAAGTCAGAACCAGGGTCCCAGGAACTTGACCAGCAGAAGGGAAGTAGCCAACAGCCCATGTATCCATATCCAAAGTGGTGTAGCAAATTCTAGTGCCAAAGGAGACAGTGGTGCACAGGGCAGGATGGAGGCCAGTCTTGAGGTAGTGATGGGGACAGAGTGGCCAGGGGTTAAAAGGGGATACTATTCCCTCCCAAATGTGGGGACTATAATAGCAGGTAGGGGTTAGGGATACAGCCAAACAGGCTGTGGTTCAGGGTGGGGCTCTACTAGATCAAGCGCAAAACCAAGTGCTCATCAGGAAACGGAGGACAAAAATCTTGTTACTGAGTCTGGACTGCACACATATTTGGAAGGAACTACAGCATGGGGCACACAACTCAGAAGGCTCACCATTTCACTTTGGGTATCAGATAGACAGCAGTCATAACAGATCAGAACCTCATCTTCTGGCAGGGAGGCAGCTCCTAACACACTCCTTTCAATGCCAAAGAAGGCAGGAGTAGCATGCCACACAGTCCCAAAGCATTCCATCTTTTCTTTTTCTTTAATATGACTCTAATTTTGGTGGGGATAGTTAATTTCAACCAGGTGTATTCATGAGCAAGTTTTCACATGAATTCAACAAATAGGCTTTCTGTAGACACACAAAGAAAACTGGGTAGAGAAGATAGAGGTAGAGTTAAAAACTTGAGATTGGTCAAATAATTGGTTATTTGGAAAACAGCAGGAGCCTTTTTGTCAAATAAGCTCTAACATCTATTTCTAAAATCACCGTTTTTCTCAGATCCAAGCATTTCCTTTTGTGCAAATCTAAACTGGCAGGTCTGCATTGGAAGCACTTCTTGACAGCAAAGAGATTCTGGCATGGGTTAACAAGCAGGCATTTTACAACTAAAGTAAACATGTGAAGAATTTCCTGTCCTGGAGAGTTTGACGATTAGGATAGCTTCTCTCCAGAAACATTTAAATATGTTGTTTCTAAAACAGGAGGATGAACTCATTTACCACTGAAAGTACAATTGGTCAACTCTCGAATTTGTATTGGCCTTTTGCAATGTGCTCCACACTGTGGCCACTACAGAGCTAAGTGAGGTGCAATTCAACCCTAAACAAGCTTCTGATCCCTTTGGGCAGATAAAACATGCAACAGAGAATGGAAATAGCACATGGCAATGAATTGTACATTTCTCTATCAGTCAGAGTCCACTCAGGTAAATAAAATCCACACCAGTTATTTTAACATCCAGAATTTAATATCAGGACTTGGTGAGACAGGGGTTGGGGAACTGAAAAGACAAAAGTGATCACTAGCTGCCCAAAGGGAATGCCTCCCCTCTGGCTGGGGAAACAAAGGGGAGAGCCAGGGGTGGCTAGAACCCAGAGGCATGGTAGAGGACCTGGTGAAATTGGGCAAAGGTCTCTGAGGAGGGAGGGCTACCTGGCTAGCACCGATGCTCTGGAATTCAGAGTAGGATCTTCAGGGAGCTGAGGCTCAGCGCCCCAAGAAGAGGACACAAGGAAGTTAATTCTGGGAGTATGTAGACCAGAAAACTGAATCAGACCAGAAAATGCATCAACTGCTTCTGTCGGGGTGAGGACCAGTGCTGAAGTGACAATCAATAGGAAGCAAAATGGAAAAATCTCAGCATTACTTAGGACCAACATGGATTGTCGAGGGGTTAGTCAAGTGGAGACTGGTGCAGTGGTTCACACTGTCAGGTGAAGGGACATCATAGGTCAATGTGGTCAGTCCATTTTGGAGCAAGAGATCTGAAAGGATAGGAAGCGATAAGGGAAGGGGGCAATACAAGTGGGTAGAACAGGCTGATAAAAGGCATAAGGGAGGAATTTTTAAAAATAGTATGTAGAACAGAGGGTAAATGAGTTTTATTTAGATGAGAGAAGTCAAGGAGAAGTAGGGAAAATCCTGAAAACCTTATTAGCATTGTAAAGTTTCTTAGAATCTGTTACTCCAGCCTCTCATCTTTAGACATGAGGAAACTGAGACCTAAGGGAGTTAAACTGCTGAGACAAACTCATCTGGTTGCTTAGGGTCTGAGACATGACGACCCTCCTCACCCTCAGCTCCCTCTTAAATCATTGAAATCTTAAGAACCCAGGCTGGGAATGTGCAGTCCCCACGAAATAAACCAGGAATAAGCAAAGAGGAAGTACAAAAGGCTTTTGAGCAGGAAAAAGGAATAGTGCAAGTGATGCTTTGTGGAAAATTAACTCTGACATCAGGAAGACAATGAAGACCCCTGACAGACCCAGTGGGCAGCCTTGGAAATGGTCATGGAAGGAGGGGTGAAGCCTGGGTACCCTGAGGCAAAGGGGGGGATCCAGCTACTGGCAAACAGGGGTGTTAAGCCAAAATGCAAAATCCAGCTTATTGCCTTCCTGGTCAAGTTGCTATTCCAAGCCATACTTCTTTCCTACCTTGTCATTATATGAGAAAGTGAGGGCAGGTCTGGGAGTATTTGGTGAGTTTGGGAAAGATGTGTAAACTGACAGATTCTTAGTAGTCTCATTGTTGGCAAGAGACATACCCATCTAAACTCAAGGCTGCACCTATGTGCCTATTCGGTAACATAGGAGAACTCAACAGAATTTAATATTCATATACACACGTACGTATATACAGAACACATACATAGCCAAGTGCATAAAAGGGGTATCGGGACTATAACCCCTAATTTGGATTATAAACTGCTCAGCTTAGAAAAGATGGTTTCTGTTTAAGACTGAAAAGGGCCATTATTGATAATTTTGCCAGGATTATGTGTATAAATGGGAACTAACCCAGGCAGCCAGGACATACAGTCATCCTACATCTAATGTTGGTTTCTTCTTTCTTTTCTTCTCCCTAACACCTAATTTTCATGCCAAACACTGTGGAGACTTGAAAAATGTTAATTAAATTTGCAATATCAGCTCCTCTCCCACAAATTTGTAGGCAGTTAAGAAGAAGCTCAGTATAGTGGAAAAAATGTGGACTTTAGAATCCTATGGGCCTATATTCAAAATCCCAACTTTGCTGACAGCTTCTTGTGATGTGGCCAAGATCTTTAGCCATTCCTGGGTGTTACTTTTAGTCTTTGTAAAATAAAGATAGTAATGCTAATGCCTGCTTCTGTGGTGGTGAAGTTAAGGAGCTGATACATGAAGAGGATCTTGCACATAGTAGGGATCTTGCACATAGTAGGCTTTTTAAAATGTGAATCTCTTCTTCTATTAAAAGCACTGAAGCAAACCAAATAGATTATTGGAAAACATCCTCATATCCTTCCAGCCATCCAGCCAGCCATTTTTCTGTATGAAACTCCGGTAATAGCAGGTCAGGCCATCCAGGTGACAAAATCACACTGAGTGGACCCCAGCATTGGCCTTTTTCCTGAAACATTTTTATACACATGAAATTTGACTACACTAAACATCAAAGGCAGTGGGTTGGTGTTGACATTGTCCAATAGGATAATTACAGTGTAATTATATTATATTGTACTTATGCACAAATATAATGTAGTCTACATAATCAAATCCATCATTAACTACAGTCAGTGTATTCCACCTGACTTCTGCAGTTCATCTTCCCGTAGTCCTTTGGAGTAAAGTCTACCACATCATGCATGCTGCAATGAAGGCCTGTTCCTCCTTATTCCCTTTTCTTCCTTCTTCTCACCTTTTTTTCTTCACAATGTTTAATATGTTTATACCATCTTATGGCTTGCAGAGGGGTGTTTCATCCTCCAATTTATTCCATTTCACAACAAATGCGTGGGTGGATATCTCTTGTACAGTGTATAGACTTTGAGTCAGAGATCAGAGAGGTTAAGTAACTTGCTCATCGATGCCCAGGTAGTAAGGAACAAAGTGGACATTTGAGCCTAGGAAATCCACACTCAGCGTTATTTTGATATGCATTCATCCTTAGGTTACTCTTCATTGTGTATAGTCTAGAAAAACTGCCTCCCTGAAGAGTCACCTCTTTTCAAAAAACACTTTACTAAGGGTTCTCCACCTTGAACCTGATTCTGTTAAAATTTGACAACATACTTCATGGCCCATTTACGACCTTTGAACATCCAAAGTGTCAAAATATTTGTTCACCAACCCCCCTATCTGTAATTGCAAATATCTAAACACAAAACTTGCATGGATGCTAAAATTAAGATGGCCTATTTCTAAGTTTTCGTGTATTGCCAGATTCTGGATACGCTCATTGAAGCTGAGTCTGGCTAGGTTATTTTTTACTCTTATCATTTATTTATTTTGTACATGTGTACCCCCATGCTTGCTCAGCTCTGAGAAATCCCCAACTAACAAACTGGGTCTCTCTGGGCCTCATGAAATGAGATAAGCTCTGATTGCCTTCTGAGCTCTCACCTTCTGTAACTTTCTTGTGACTCTATTCAGCCTCTAGGATGTAGCTGTGAAATGAGCTTTGGTCTGATACTATAGAACAACAGGATCCCAGCTTCACCAAGGACTCAAGGATCTGGAGTTCCCAGTAAAAGGAGTATGAAAACTCCTTTATTTCCCAAAGACCATTACAAGCCACTCACATATAGAACAAGTTTGACATCAGATCACCCTTGATGTCAGAAATATAAACTTGTAGATAAAGTTTTAGATTAAAGTAATCCAAGATGTGCAGGGGCTCCCCATTTCAAAGGGGCTTCAGGCCACAATCTAGTGACTCATTTGTACTGGGATGTTTTGTGGATTCCTGGGCCCACATACCAACTCCTCCCCAAGCTCCTTTATGTCAGCTCCACATGCCACATAACCCTTTCTTTTATTTATTTGAGTTGCATTTTGAGGCTAAATGAGAGGCAAACACATGCTTAAGGGAAAACTGTAAATAAATGCCCCTTTAGTCATCACAGAGGTCTGGCAACATGGCCTTTTATGGCAGAGAATTGCCCGAGAAGGGGTCACCTCCAGACCCCCACTCCCCCTGTCTCCCCTGCCTGTACCCCACAGCCACCATCCACCTCCCCCAGAAGAGAGGCTCCAGGCACACACACGTCCCTACCCCCACTGCCCCCTGCCCGCACGAGGCTCCCAACCTGAGAATGAATTCAGACTGCCCTGCTCCACACCTGCCCCAGGGTCCTTCAGCTGCCACGTACATTGTCGTACACCTGATTTCTGAGGACTAAAGACGAAACGGCTTGAGATTCAGACGTCTTTATTCCACTTCTATGCCTAGTGCAGTGTGGGCTGCCCCTCGGCCTAGTGACGGCCTCCCTTCTGCTCTGTGCCACCGGGGCCCTTGCTGAGGGTCTCTCAGACAGGCTTGGGTATGATAGGATGAACCCATAAGGTTGGAATTGCGAGGCCTCATTGCTCTTCTGATTTAGTCCCAGCTCTAGGAGCCCAGCTCACCCCCTTGGTGGATGAAGGTCCAGTCAAGTAGCGGCTTGGGACTGAGTTGCAGCCGGCTGCCGACTCCCCCGCACCCTCCCTGGGTAACCTGGCTAACCTGTTCCAACCACTTGATGAAAGGCATCTCTATTAGCTGAAAAAGATCCGGATATATGTCCGTAGGGCCCTGGGGCTTTGTGGCTTCTGCTCCACCATCCATTCATTCAATCATTTATTCCTCCTGTCAGCAAACACTTTGAGCACCTGCTGGGTGCCAGGTGATTCTTTAGGTGCCGGGACTGTGAAGAGATGTCAGGCATAGTCCTTGCCCCTTGCAGTGCACCTTCCAGTAGAAAAGAAAAATACTTAAAACATTTTCTCAGTGACAAGAAAAATAGGAGAAGTTTACATGAGAATTTTGAATAGTAGGGGAGGGGGATAAACTCTTTCTAGTGGGGCTGGAGGCAGCTTCCTAAAGAGGAAATCCCTTCTGTGCCATTCTTGACCTATTTGCCCTTGTGCCAGTAATTTAACCTCTCCAAGACTCAGACTCCTTATCTGAAAAGCAGAAATTGTGGCAAACATGAATGAGATAAATAAAACACTTAGCAAGTTGCCCGACACCTTAGCTATTTTAAAAATTAATATTTTTATTATTGCCTAAGACAAATAGGTAGGTGAGAAGGGGAAGAGGATTCCAGAAGACAGTAATGTGTATAGAAAGGCATGGGGCTTCTCTTCTGCTGCTGCTCCTTGAACTTGCAGAGCTACAAAATACCAGCTCCAAGGCTGGCCTAAGGAGGGGAGAGTGAGGGAGGGAGTCCAAGTATTCACAGAGCAGGGAATTAACTGCCTACATATGCTCTTCCAAAACCTATTTTCAGAATCCTGACATTGACCGCCTTCCTACAATTCCTTCTCCTGCCTTCCCAAGCCCTCACCCAGTGGATCATCCCATTCTTTTCCAAGGGCTAAGCCCCTGCCAGCCCCAGCACTTTCTTGAGACAACCAATGGATCCACTGATTGAAATCTCAGTATTAGAAAATCATTATCAGGCCTCAGAAAATGATTTTCTGCTACAGAGCTTGGGTTACTTATTTATTTCCATACCAAGGAATCTATTTTTCATTCAGTGGAAAGTTTCAATTTTGGGCCCACAGCAATATCCGGAGAGAGAGAGAGAGAGAGAGAGAGAGAGAGAGAGAGAGAGAGCAAGGGCGAGAGAGCATATGGGGGGACAGGTTTATCACAACATGCAGTAATAAAAAGATAAAATCAAACATAGTTTACTCTGCTGAGGGTGGGGAAACATTGGCAAGGTTGATACAAGCTTAACTATGGGTTCTCTGAAATGATCCACTGATGTTTAACACAGGGGAAAAAATATGGCTGCGAGCCCCAAGTTCCAAGTTGTGGTGGATGGATAAGGCAAGAGAGGTGGAGACTGGAGAGCAGAGAATGTGTTTCCCTTTCAATAATTAAAAGTGAAAGGAGATTCTGGTCAAGAGAGCTGAGGCAGGATGGCACCATCCATTTGGGTAGCCTCTCTCCTCCAGGTCCCTGCTTCAACCGAGACCGAATGTGTGATGGCTGCAGAGGATAAACAATGGATTGAAATCGACTGGGCGAGATGCCTTCCGTTGCACATTCAGTGCAGGTGCCCGATGGCAAACAGGCTGGCATGGAGTCAGACCAGAAGACGTTAGTGTGCTCAGTTCCTAACCAGGCAACGCCAGTTCTAACCCTCTAACAGTGCTCCAGAGGCCGCTCCAGCACCTGGGGAAAGATTTGAGTTAATCTACTTCTATTTTATTTTATTCTGGGTTTCTTTTTTGTTTTTAGATGAGTTCCATTCCTCCTTGGTAGAGAAACCTTTGCTGTATCAAATGTCCTCTCTGGGCTTTAAAACTTCATTAATTAGCATCTTTTAAATGGTTGGGTAATATTCTTTTCTCCCTTTTCCAAGCCATTTCCCCAAGCTCTAATTTTAATAAAGCTGGTGCTCATGAACGTTTGAATTTTAAAACCCTTGGTTATAAGAAAGACAGAGGATGCATTTTAAAGAGAGCCGATCAAGGATGACTCAAATGGTGAGCAGGACTTTCCTGCTTTTATGAATCTACTTTAAAGATACAATATTATTGTAAAGCATTTTCTTTTTTTTTCTGCAGATATTTCAAAGAGCAACCTAAAAAATCTACAGTCTTTATTAGGGGGCCCAGACACTGGGGAAGAGTTAGGAGAGTTACTCTGGCATATTTTAGTGCGGGTGGCGAATTCATTTAAAATAGAGCAATAATAAACCAGTTTTTATTTTTTTTTCATAGATAAGCACTATATTTCAGGTGGTAAAGGTGGACCACTTAAGAGCTTTTTAAAAAGGGAACACATGACTAAAACTAGTTAAGATCCCAAATTGTTCACAGGATTTATGCCGAGATGAATGCATTTGCCAGTATAGACTGTTAAAGGCAGAATGGTTGGAAGTCGACTCCACTGTTACCCACCTGCCTGGTGCAAGATTGTGCGTTTCCCCAGCAACTGGGATAACATCATAACCACTTACAGTGCTGCAGAGTCTGCAGCCCCCTGGGCAGCTCCAGGTGGTACTGATGCTATCAGCTGTTGCTAAGGAAACACAAAACCTTGACCTTCTGAGACCTGCCAGGCAAGAAGTAGAGAAATAACAGCTTTTGATCCCTCTTTGAATGGCTGTCGGTGAAAAAAGGGTTATAACTCTGTTTCTAGTTGCCCCTGAATTGCTTTTTAAGTTATTGTACATGTATAAATAAAGATATTATTCAAATAATAGATACATGCATGCAGACATTCTCTCTTTGGTAGGCAGAGGGTGCGTCTATCTTTGCAAGCACTAAATGCTTCTATGTCCTCTCTGGAATCTATTTGTTAACAACTGGTGGTGGGATATTTCCCTCAGGCCTCTCAACCTCACCACCTCCTCAAATTTCATTTTCTCCTGGACCCCTAACCTGCAGGGGAAATTGATGAGGAAACTCTGCAACTGTTCTTCACGCATCAAAATCTGGGGTGCAGGAACAGTGAGATGATTTGCCCAAAGTCATACAAATTAGGGGGAGAGAAGTGACTTTGTGCTTTGTTTGCGTGTGTCTTCTTTCATCTTAATCTGCCCCGGTTGCCTTGCTCTTTGGGTTTCACATACATCATGGAGACCTTCAGTTGATCCTTGTGTCAAGAATCTCCTCAGCTTGCAAGCTACCACCTTGTCTGAAATTTCTCTGTTATTTTTGACCAAATCATCATTGTCTTCTATCTTGAGTGTTTTGGGAAGAGAAGACAGGGGGCATCTGGCTATGCACCTATTGACATATGATGACCCAAACTTCCTGCACTCTGAAGCTGAAGGGAAGAGAGCCCAGCGGTTTTTCAAAGTTCTACTGAGTCCTCTGTCATCATGGAAATTTCTCCAGCCTGCTTTGTGAAGAGCACATTGGAGAACCAATGGGGAAGAAGTCATTTAAACTAGTCAGCATCAGGCAGAAAAGTCAACTGGCTGAAGAATATTTTTAAGGGTTGACTTGGGCATTATAAATCTGCCTCTTGAGCTGGCACAGTTTCCCTTTCCTTACCTATAAATCAGGAGTAATATATTTTTTTTTTTTACCTACCTGTAAGTGTGTGAAGATACTCAGAAAAGTGTGTGGCCTTTTGTTGGTCTCCTTTTCTTCCAAATTCAGACTATTTTGATGGCGGCCCATTACTATTTCTCATGCATTCAGATAATTTTTATGATTGCAATAATACCCTCAGTAATGTTTTGGGAGGAGGAAAGAATTCTGAAAATATTCATTTCTGAAGAATGAATATTGGTTGGTCTCATTTTTATTTACAGTGGCAGCACCTTAATGCTGGTTCACCAGCCTGTGGTCTCTGCTTAGGAGAGGGGCATGCAATGTTATTCTAAATGCAAATGATAATGCCATTTGCACTCAGCAAGTGTAAGGGGAGGATCAGACCATTACTGGGCATTGAGACAAGATAAGCCATGCTTGGAGTGTATTTGGTCTGTGATCAAAGACCTTTTTTATGATTCTGTTCCTCACGGAAGAGAGTAAATCTTTTTTCTTCCCTTCTGGTAATTGCATTTTAGATACAATTGCTGGTTATCTCCAGCCATCCCACAGGTGGGGTTATTGGATTCCATTGAGGATTTGAAGTAGCAGCTCAGCTCTTGGTTTCTTTGTGGTGCTAAATGCCATTTTGCTGAGTAATCAGCATGTTTTCCAAGTGATGGTGGCTTACTATCTGCAATTTATTCACTCAACTTAGTGAGCTCTAGTCCTTCAAAGGTGAAAATTAGAGTTTTTAAACAGAGATTTGAAATGGGTTCTTAGCAGCACTTTGCTTATTACTTATAGGGGCAGAGAATATTAAAATGCAAAGAACAACAACTACAAGAAAAAAAGAATTCAGTAACTTTGATAATTATGACTGAATTGATATAATTTACTTCAAGTTCCAGGTTTCACATTCAGATTATAACTGCTTTTATTTTTCTGGCACTTAAACTCTCCAAAAATACTCTTTGCCTTCCTAAAGGTGGATTCAAGAAAGCCTTAAAGATGAAAATCAAAATTTACAAAACAGTTCGATTATTAGACCAGTATTCCAACCAGAGATGAATTCACAGCACGGCTCTTTAAATAAAATAATGCTTCCCAGGTGAATTTGAAATAGAATTTTATTTTTCTCATTGTATAGGTGAGGAAAGTGAGAATGGAACTGTCTCCCAAATATGAAATTTTAATTCACACAAAACCTTTTGAAAATACATTATGTAAAAGATGATGTACTTGCATTGCAGAGATACGACATAAAGGATGCAAGTTCTCAGCAGGAAAACTGTCATATGATTTGAGAGTCAGTTATGCAACTTACAAGCCCCCTAAACTTATGTTGTTCCACTAAGAGACCTTTCACTTATACCCAAATACTTTGCCTCTATTTTTTAAATGGACCAACAAATGAAGAAAAGCCAAACTGGCATCACTGGAAACATCTCAGCATTCATCTGCAAGCAGACACCTTGCAGATGTGATTTAAGAGGGCGATGCTTGCAGAAAACAGGTAAGCAGAGATATCTACCCACAAGAGATGAAGTGTACGGATAATACATCATTGCTTCCTTCCTCACAATACATATCAAAAACTTTTCTCCCTGTTAAAAGTGGACATGTTTGCAATGTGACCCTATTCTCTTGGCCATAGCATATTGGCCCAGAGGTGAACCCCCACTTAAAATCAAGCCAATTATATTCTCCCTCTACCAAATGTGAATTAACGTGGTATAGACAGCAAATCAGTCCAGTGATTGTGGGTGCTGGAGCCAAAAAATCATAGGGACGTGGGTCCGTCAGTCATTTTCAATTATGTGAGCAATGGTAAAGAAGCAGAGAAGACCAATTGGCAGAAGGAAACAGAAAGTTAGAAGAGATGACCAAAGAGAAGCAGCATCTAGAATCCTTGTGACTAAGAGGGTTTCTCCTTGACAACTTGTCAGTACTTGTAAGGCACTGACTCTACTTCCTGTATTTCATTTTACTAACATTCTCACATATCTTTAGGATGAACTTTTTACTGGAGCTACTTCTGAAGTTGATCCTCCTTGCAACAGAAGGTGCCCTGAGCATCATAAGGTACCCTGCTCTTTTAGAGCTCGTCTTCAGTAGAACATTTTAATTTCATGGTTGTTACTTTCTGAATGTTATTAGTAAATTCAAAAATCATGCTATTGATGATTTTTAACTGGGGCCTCCTGGGTCCTAGAGATCTGTTCATCTGAGGAATTCCTCAAACCATTGCTTGGAACCCCCTAACCTTCCTGACATTTTCTATGAATGTCTGGGGCTTACATTCTCCCGGATCCACTGGACTCTGTCTTCCTGTATCTGCTTATACTCGTTCTCTACCTGCTTCATTGATGTAGATGTGAAACTCAGCCCTTTACAGTTTCCACAGATAATCTATTTGCACGAAGTACCTGTAAAACCAGTGAATTTTACTGAAACATTGGGGTCATAGGGAGGGTCCCTCATTATACACAGAGTAGCAAAATATAAATGAACAAACAAAAAAATCCTTGAAGAGCATCATCTTGAATATCTCTATTCTCTGAGCTTGCTTTTCAGCCACCCTGTTACCAGGATTTTATTTTTTTAAAGACCTTTCCCATAGCATATCCCATTTTGTGTTCCCTTCTGTTTTCTCTCTCTTCTCTCTCCTTTGTCTAGCCTTTGTTTTCTCATCTTCCCTTTTTCTCCCCCAAGAAACATAGAAATCCCTCCCCATTTTTCAGGCATATTCAGTTCACCCTTTTCTCTGAAGGCTTGGTAATATCTGGGGCCCACATCGTCTCCCCAAGGACTTTATAGGTACTTTCTCAAAGCCAGTGTCCTCCATAAGCAGAATTCTAGAGCCAGCTACCAAGATAATAGTGGTAGTGATAATAGTGGCAGTAGATATTCCACTGCAATACCCTGGTACGTCAACACACGTAGTTTGGACTTTATGCCACCAGTGATTTTCAACAATTCCTTCTTAGTGCTTAGGCCATGGACATACCTCAGGAGCCACCAGACAGGAATGCGTGGCCGAGCAAAAGAGGATCCCAGCCCCTCCAGGTCCACGTAAACCAGAGCAGCCCAGAGTGTATCTGCTTCCCACCATGGAGTTTTATGTAAGAATTTATTTGAAGAGAAAGGTCACAATGCTAAAAATAGCATATAACCTCCTGAGGTAGGAAATGAGAAGCCACTGAAGAATTTTAAGCAGGGCAGTGATAACATTTCCCCACTGTGGTTGGACTGAGAGGAAAGGCTCTGGGGTCAGGGAGCAGTTGGGAGTTTAACCTAGGAGTCCGGTGAGATGATGAGAGCCTGCACAAGGTGGCAGCAGTCAGAATAGAGAGCTATTTCTGAGGAAAAGTCATTGGACTCAGAGACTAATTTGGCTGTGGGAACTGGTCCAGAGGAAGGCATCATCTATAAATGTTCTATCGTGGTGACTGGGCGAATCTTGGAGCCCTTATGAAAGAAGGGAATAGAGTAAGAAGGCTTGATTTTGGGGGATGGACTAGGAATCTAGTTTCAATTTAGAATATTTTGAAATCATTGTGTGTTCTGGACAGGCATCTGGAAATGTCTATCAGTCAGGTAAAGATGCAGATCAGGAGAGAGAGAGGTTGAATTGGAGGCATGGATTTGAGGCATCGATGACAGTGGGTCGTGGCACGGCAGGACTCATGGTAGATGTGGAATGAGAAGAGGCAGCTTTTGAAGCATGAGACCCTGGAAACATGCACATTTAATGACAGTAGAGGAAGTAGAGGGGCCTAGGAGGGAAATCAGAGAGGTAAGAAGAACAATCAAAGGTTCTGGAAGCCAAGGAAAAGGGAAGATGGGAGTGGACAGCAGGGTCGAAAACCAGCATGGAGTCACACAGGATGCAGCCTGCAAAGTAGTTTCAGATTTGGCACTTACAATGTTGCTGATGACATCTAGGAGGGTTTTGGCTGCAGAAACCAGGTGAGCAAAGGTATGACTAGGAGATAACAAAAGGAGGAAGGGAAGGAGTGGGGAGGATGATAAGTGTTTTAGTTTCCCAGGCCTGCTGTAGCAAGTTACCACAAACTATGCAGCTTAAAATAGCAGAATGTATTGTTTCTCGGTTCTGGGGGCCACAGGTGTGAAATCAAGGTGTCAGCAGAAACCTGGAGGAGAGAATCCTTCCTTGCCTCTTCCTAGCTTATGTTGTTTTGCCAATAATCCTTGGCTTTCCTTGCCTGGCAGCTGCAGCCCTTTAATCTCTGCCTCAGTGTCACAGAACAATCATCTTTCTCTCTGTGTGTCTGTCTCCTCTCCCCTTCTGAAAAGGACACCACTCACCTTGCATCAGGGGCCCACCCTACTCCAGTGTGACTTCATCTCAATTCCTTCCACCTGCAATCACAATATTTCCAAATATAGTCAGTCACATTCTGAGGTGTTGAGGGGTTAGGACTTCAGTATATCTTTTGGGGGACCATAACGCATAACACTAAGTTTGTGAGATTTGAGAATAGCTGAAGGCAAAGGGGAAGAAGCAAGGAGAGTGAAAGAGTAAACCTGAGTGAAGGAGAAGGGAGTCAAAGGAAGGTAGAATGAATGAGAGTCTAGGGACCAGCAGAGGGGTTCACCATGGAGAGGAGGACACTTCCCAATCAAGAAAGGAAGGGGGAGGCGGGGCAAGACGGCGGAGTGGTGAGGAGCAGAATTTCATCTCTCCCCTAGAGCAGCTGGCAATTACCCAAGAACTATATGAAACAGTATTTTCGGGGTCTCCAGTAACCAGTCACACATTGGACACAAGTTTGGAATTGGAGGAAAAGCTGAGATCGCAGCGAACATTGTAAGTTCCCCGGACCAGGGGTCTGGCGCCCCTCCCCACCCAGACCTCACAGACTGTCTTGCTGCCAGCTCCCTGAAAGCGGGGGGGGGGGGGGGGGGGGGGGGGGGGGGGGGGGGGGGGGGGACGGGACGGGACGGGACGGGACGGGACGGACCCAAAAACAGCAATCTGCTGAGGGCAAGAAGGGAGGCTCAACCCAGCCTCAACTGCAGAATTAATTAACAAATTAATTAACTAACTTTGGGAGCTGGGGTGCTAAGAAGGGCTGGGCTCCGAGAAGTGGGGGCACGTAAAAGCAGGCACCCATTCCCAGACTCCAACAAAACCATTTTTTTTCCCCCTACATTTTGTCCCTTCTGGCTTCTCACTGATCCCTTATCTTTTTGCAATTCAATAGCCCCCGGCAGGGGTGGAACTGGAGCCATTGGAGAGTAATTATCAGACAATAGCCCAAAGCATATCTTTAAATGCTCTATTCTGACACTGGCAAAACTTCCAGGCTGGGGAAAGACTTTTAAAAAGAGACTCTTTTTTTTTTTTTCCTTTTTTCTTTTTTCTGATTTCTTTTCTATTTTTTTTTTTTTTTTTTTTAAATCTAAAAGTAATATATGTGGTTATTTTCTATCGGAAAGCCCAGGTTGAGGGACTAGGCTGGGCTTGGGGGAGACAGAGTACCCACAGTGTCTTTGAATTCCGTATTCACTACTGAAGGCCTCCACCCCGTCTTTAATTGGCAACTCAGGCTGACCAAGGAATCTACCTGGAGAGGCCCCAAAGAGGAGAGGGGAGAAGGGAATAGTGCCCCTGAGAGACAACTGGAGTTCTAAGGATTGGGAGAGTGGAGGGAGGTCCAGCTCAACTGGCAGTCCTCCTTCTGGGAATTCAGACCCTAGGGGCTGGAATTCAGATTCCTGCTTCAGTCAGCCACGCCCCTGACAGGATCAGAGTCACCAGGAGAACTAAAATCTCCATACCTCCTTACACTGGTGGGGGAGCTGCGGGCTGGCCAGCGCCACCTGCTGGACAGGAGAGGAAAAGCACCAATTCTAAAGACCTCATAGGAGGGTCTCATTCTCAGGAAAACTCCATACCCTCTCAATGAGACCTGGGCCTCACTAGACTGGGAAAATCTGACTAGGGTCGACCATACCTGAGGAGACCCACTCACAAAAAGCTTACGTAGAGGCAGAGCAAGAAACAGAAAAACAAGAGGGGAAAATTTCTGATCAACTAAAAAGAACCTAAGTTAGAAGTCTAGAATAAGTTGAACTGAATAACAGAGGCCAGAGAACAAAGCCAACCAACAAGAAAACCACTAGGTAAAAGACAGAAAACAAGCTCCAAAATAAACTCATCAAGAAAATCAGATGCCTAGACAACTTAAGATAACAAGCCATACCAGGAAACACGAAAACATGGACCAGCCAAAGGAACAAACTAATAGCTCAGCTGAGACACAGGAGTGGAGGCAACTAATGCTAAATAAATTTGATGAAATGAAGGAAGATATAGCAAAAGAGCTGAAGGATATAAAGAAGACACTGGCTGACCATAAAGAAGAATTCATAAACTTAAAAAAACAAATGGCAGAACTCATGGGAATGAAGGCCACAATGGAGGAGATGAAAAACACAATGGAGGGACACAACAGTAGATTTGAACAGGCAGAAGAAAGGGTCAGTGAACTGGAAGACAGGTCATTCAAATTCATACACACAAAAGAACAGATGGTGAAAAAAATGGAAAAATATGAGCAGGGTCTTAGGGAGCTGAGTGACAACATGAAACGCACAAATATACATGTTATGGGTATCCCAGAAGGAGAAGAGAGGGGAAAAGGGGCAGGAAGAGTAATAGAAGACATATTCACTGAAAATTTCCCAACTCTTATAAAAGACAGAAAATTAGAGATTCAAGAAGTACAACGTACCCCAAATAGAATAGATCCCAATAGACCTACTCCAAGACACTTACTGGTCAGATTGTCCAATGTCAAAGACAAAGAGAGGATTCTGAAAGCATCAAGAGAAAAGCAATCCATCACATACAAGGGAAGGTCAATAAGACTATGTACAGATTTCTCTGCAGAAACCATGGAGGCAAGAAGACAGTGGCATGATATATTTAAGACACTGAAAGAGAAAAACTGCCAACCAAGAATTCTATATCCAGCAAAACTTTCCTTCAAAAATGAGGGAGAGATTAAAACATTTTCAGACAAACAGACACTGAGAGAGTTTGTGAATAAGAGACTGGCACTACAAGAAATACTAAAGGGAGTGCTACAGGCTGATAGGAAAAGACAGGAGAGAGAGAGTTGGAGAAGAGTGCAGAAATGAAGATTATCAGGAAAGGTAAAAGGAGAGGAAAAAATAAGATATGACATATAAATTCCAAAAAACAAAATGGTAGAAGAAAGTACTGCCCTTACAGTAATAACACTAAATGTAAATGGATTAAACTCCACAATAAAAAGACACAGACTGGCAGAATGGATTAAAAAACAGGACCCATCTATATGCTGTCTACAAGAAACTCACTTTAGATACAAGGACAAACATAGACTGAAAGTGAAAGGTTGGAAAAAGATATTTCATGCAAACAACAACCAGAAAAAAGCAGGAGTAGCTATATTAATATCAGACAAGTTAGACTTCAAAAGCAAAACAATTAAAAGAGACAAAGAAGGACACTATATATTAATAAAAGGGTCAATTCATCAAGAAAACATAACAATCATAAATATTTATGCACCAAGCCAGAATGCCCCAAATTCATGAGGCAAACACTGTGATCACTGAAAGGAGAAATAGATACCTCTACAATAATAGTTGGAGACTTCAATACACCACTCTCATCAATGGATAGAACATCTAGACAGAGGATCACTAAAGAAACAGAGATGTTGAATTGTATGATAAACGAACTAGACTTGACAGACATTTATAGAACACTACATCCAACAACAGCAGGATGCACGTTTTTCTCAAGTGCTCATGGAACATTCTCTAGGATAGACCACATGTTGGGTCACACAGCAAGTCTCAACAAATTTAAAAATATTGATATTATACAAAACACTTTCTCAGACCACAATGGAATGAAGTTGGAAATAAATAAAAGGCAGAAGGTCATAAAATTCACAAACATATGGAGGCTAAACAACACCCTCTTAGAAAACCAGTGGGTAAAGGAAGAAATTACAAGAGAAATTAGTAAATACCTCAAGGCAAATGACAATGAAAACACAACTTACCAAAACTTATGGGATGCAGCAAAGGCAGTGCTGAGAGGGAAATTTATTGCCCTAAATGCCTATATTAAAAGAGAAGAGAGAGCAAAAATTGAAGAGTTAACTGCTCACCTGGAGGAATTAGAGAAAGAACAGCAAACTAACCCCAAAGCAAGCAGAAGGGAAGAAACAGCAAAGATTAGAGCAGAAATAAATGCAATTGAGAACAGGAAAACAATAGAGAGAATCAACAAAACCAGAAGTTGGTTCTTTGAGAAAATCAATAAAATCGATGGATCACTGGCTAGGCTAACAAAAAAGAAGAGAGAGCAGATGCAAATAAATGCAATCAGAAATGGGAAAGGAAATATAACTACCGACCCTGCAGGAATTAAGGAGATAATGAGAAGATACTATGAGCAACTATATGCTAATAAACTAGACAACTTAGATGAAATGGACAACTTCCTAGAAAAGCATAAACAACCAACATTAACTCAAGAAGAAATAGATGACCTCAACAAACCAGTCACAAGTAAAGAGATTGAGTCAGTCATCAAAAAGCTCCCAAAAAGGAAAAGCCCAGGACCAGATGGTTTCACATGTGAATTCTACCAAGCATTCAAGAACGAATTAGTACCAATCCTGCTCAATCTCTTCAAAAAAATTGAAGAAGAGGGAAAGCTACCTAACTCTTTCTATGAAGCCGTCATCACCCTAATACCAAAACCAGGCAAAGATACTACAAAAAAAGAAAATTATAGACCAATTTCTTTAATGAATATAGATGCAAAGATCCTCAACAAAATACTCGCAAATCAAATCCAGCAGCACATTAAAAGAATTATACACCACGACCAGGTGGGATTTATTCCAGGTATGCAAGGCTGGTTCAACACAAGAAAATCAATTAATGTAATACACCACATCAATAAATCAAAGCAGAAGAACCACATGATCATCTCGATTGATGCAGAAATGGCATTTGACAAAATTCAACATCCTTTCCTGATGAAAACACTTCAAAAGATAGGAATAGAAGGGAACTTTTTCAATATGATAAAGGCAACATATAAAAAACCCACAGCTAACATCACACTCAATGGGGAGAGACTGAAAGCTTTTCCTCTAAGATCAGGAACAAGACAGGGATGCCCACTATCACCATTGTTATTCAACATTGTGCTGGAAGTTCTAGCTAGAGCAATTAGGCAAGAAAAAGAAATAAAAGGCATCCAAATTGGAGAGGAAGAAGTAAAACTTTCACTATTTGCAGATGACATGATTCTATATGTAGGAAATCCAGAAAAATCTACAGCAAAGCTACTAGAACTAGTCAATGAATACAGCAAAGTAGCAGGCTACAATATCAACACACAAAAATCTGTAGCGTTCCTATACACAAGTAATGTGCAACAAGAGGAGGAAATCAAGAAAAAAATCCCATTTACAATAGCAACCAAAAGAATCAAGTATTTAGGAATAAACTTAACCAAGGACACAAAAGACCTTTACATAGAAAACTATAAGAAGCTGCTAAAAGAAATTGAACAAGACCTGAAAAAATGGAAGAACATACCATGTTCATGGATTGGAAGACTAAATATAGTTAAGATGGCAATTTTACCTAAACTGATTTACAGATTCAATGCAATACCAATTCAAATCCCAACAACTTACTTTACAGAAATAGAAAAACCAATAACTAAATTTATTTGGAAGGGTAAGGTGCCCCGAATAGCCAAAAATGTCTTGAGAAAGAGGAATGAAGTGGGAGGTCTCACACTACCTGACTTTGAAGCATATTACAAAGCTACAGTGCTCAAAACAGCATGGTACTGGCATAAGGACAGATATACTGATCAATGAAATCGAATTGAGTGTTCAGAAGTAGACCCTCACATCTATGGACAACTGATCTTTGCTAAGGCAGTGAAGCCGAAGCAACTGGGAAAGAGCAGCCTGTTCAATAAATGGTGTTTGGAGAACTGGATATCCATTTCCAAAAGAATGAAAAAGGATGTCCATCTCACACCTTATACCAAAATTAAATCAAAGTGGATCAAAGACCTAAACATTAGCACCAAGACCATAAAACTCTTAGAAGAAAATGTAGGGCAATATCTTAAAGATCTTGTGAAAGGAGGTGGTTTCTTAGACCTCACACCCAAGGCACGAGCAACCAAAGAACAAATAGACAAATGGGATCTCCTCAAAATTAAACACTTTTGTACATCAAAGGACTTTGTCAGAAAAGTAAAAAGGCAGCCTACACAGTGGGAGATGATATTTGGAAACCACATATCAGATAAGGGTTTAATATCCCGAATATATAAAGGAATCCTGCATCTCAATAACAGAAAGACAAACAATCCAATTTAAAAATGGGCAAAAGACATGAACAGACATTTTTCTGAAGAGGAAATACAAATGGCTCAAAAGCATATGAAAAAATGCTCAACTTCACTGGCTATTAAGGAAATGCAAATCAAAACCACAATGCGATATCATCTCACACCTACCAGAATGGCCATTATCCAAAAAACAGAAAATGACAAGTGCTGGAGAGGATGTGGAGAAAGAGGCACACTTATTCATTGTTGGTGGGAATGTAGAATGGTGCAACCACTCTGGAAGACAGTATGGAGGTTCCTCAGGCAGCTAAATATAGATTTGCCATATGACCCAGCTATTCCATTGCTAGGTATATACTCAGAGGAACTGAAACTTAAGACACAAACAGACATTTGTAAACCAATGTTTATTGCAGCATTATTCACAATTGCCAAGAGATGGAAACAGCCCAAATGTCCATCAAAGGACGAGTGGATAAACAAACTGTGGTATATACACATGATGGAATATTATGCAGCTGTAAGACAGAACAAAGACATGGATCATGTAATAATGTGGATGAACCTTGAGGACATTATGCTGAGTGAAGTTAGCCAGAAACAAAAGGACAGATTCTGTATGGTCTCACTAATATGAACAGACATTAATGAAAAAACTTTGGGAGTTAAAAGCTGACAACACAGGAGACCAGGAGATAGAAAGAGGGCAGAGATCAGCCATTTGATGCTGAAGGACTACAGAATGTTTAGGATTGATTGCATAGATCCAGAATTAGATAGCATAATACTGTGCGATGGTAGCACGGTATTGTAAGTACACTGAACAAAGATGTCTGCGAGTAAAGCTGAAAGAGGTGGGATAGGAGAATGTATAACACCAGAGGTAAAGATAGATGATAAAGACTGGGACTGTATAACGTGGCAAAAACTGGAGTGGCCAATGACTGTTACTAAATATACAAATATAAAAATGTTTTTGCATGTGGGAAAGCAAATGAATGTCAACCATGTAGAAATTTGAAAAAGGGATGGTATTCAGGAAAAAACATAATCAAAGCAAATTGGAGTCTATGGTCAACAGTAACATTGTAATATACCTCCATTAAATGTAACAAAGGCAATATGCCAATGCTAAATGTATATGAGAGGGGGATATTGGGGAGTAATATGGGATTCTTGGTAGTGGTGTTATTTGCTGTCCTTAGTAGTATATTGTATTGTATGACATGTTATTTTTCTTATCATTTTTTCTTATTGCTAAAAAAAAAAAGCAATTTTTCTTGTAGTAATCAGTATGTTCAAGTGCTGATTGTGGTGATAAATGTACAACTTTATGATGATACCATGAACAACTGATTGTACACTGTGGATAAATGTATGGTATGTGAATATAACTCTATAAAATTGTAGGAAAAAATATATATAGGAGTAAAAGTGTTGGAGAAAACATGGTGAGAGGGATGATGCCTCACCAATATGGACTAACTACAATGTGTAAAGTCAGAATTGAAACATAGAACATAGCCTAACATGGACACAATAATTGTAATAGTCCCTAGATTGTAAGCTCTTACAGCAGTTAACTCTATTCCTGAATTGTAAGGCCTATCTCTAAACTTTGAGATGCTGATCCCCTAGAGTATAACCTGATTGGTCTCTGGAACAATGCATATCTCTGAGACACCTGAAACTCAGAGCTAGAACTCGGCAGATATGAATGTCAGTATTAGTGCATACAGCCACTGTCAAAAAAAAAAAAAAAAAAAAAAAAAAAAAAGCTGAAAAAGAGCCCAGACGTCAATTAGTGATATGAATGAAGCAGGTCTGGTTAAGACCAGGGCAAGCCAGGCCAAAGGGTAAAGGCTGAAACTGATTGTGTTTTAAAACTTCAACTTTCATATGAGACCAAGGGAATAGATATCTATTTGGTACAGGATCTAAATTTTCTAAACGGTACAACTCTACAGTCGATTTGTTCATACACCACGATTGCATGGAACTTTGAATAGGAAGTGAGATACGGTAGTTAGTATAGGCTGGAGTGAAATAGTGACACATCCTAGAGTAATTTGGGCAGATAATAAAAATCATATTTACAGCCTTCCCCTCCCCAGCCCCGAGGATCTGGGGGAAGGTGCAGATGTGTTGGACATCCTCACCTGGACTGGTGTTGATGTTGTCACAAACATTGGGACTGGCGGTTTGATGTGCTGAGCCCTCGAGCATAGGACTTGCCCTTATGAAGCTCATGACCACAAAGGAGAGTCTAAACTTGTATGTAATGGTGCCTAAGAGTCTCCCCCTGAGTACCTCTTTGTTGCTCAGATGTGGCCCTCTCTCTCTCTAACTGAGCCATCTCGACAGGTGAACTCACTGCCCTCCCCCCTACGTGGGACCCGACTCCCAGGGGTGTAAATCTCCCTGGCAACGCAGAGTATGACTCCCGGGGATGATTGTGGACCTGGCATCGTGGGACCGAGAGTATCTTCTTGACCAAAAGGGGGATGCAAAATGAGACAAAATAGTTTCAGTGGCTGAGAGATTCCAAATGGAGTCGAGAGGTCACTCTGGTGGACATTCTTATGCACTATATAGATAACACCTCTTAGGCTTTAATGTACTGGAATAGCCAGAAGTAAATACCTGAAACTACCAAACTCCAACCCAGCAGTCTGGACTCCTGAAGACAATTATATAATAATGTAGATTACAGGGGGTGACAGTGTGATTGTGAAAACCTTGTGGATCACACCCCCTTTATCTAGTGTATGGATGAGTGGAGGAATGGGGATAAAAACTAAAGGACAAATGGGGTGGGATGGGGGGATGATTTGGGTGTTCTTTTTTCACTTTTATTTTTTATTCTTGTTCTGGTTCTTTCTGATGTAAGGAAAATGTTCAGAGAAAGATTGTGGTGATGAACGCATAACTATGTTATCATACTATGGACAGTATATCATGGATGATTGTATGGTGTGTGAATGTATTTCAATAAAACTGAATTTCATAAAAAAAAAAAGAAAGGAAGGGAAAAAAGCATGATGAAGACACATTGGGATGCTCTATGAGAACTTTACAGTGCTTCTTGTTTTTAATTTATAAAATGATTTTCATCAATATGTTTATGAAAGTCTATTGATTCACATCACAATTGCACAAAAGGAGAAACTGAGAAAGACAGAGCCATGATATCCAACAACTCATCATCACGTTGCAAATTGGGGCTTCTGACCACATGCTGATATTGCACTCAAACGGCCTCGACAATCTTAATGGCATCAGCCTAGTGACTGAAGGAAACCACGTGCTTATCAGACGGTTTAGCGCCTGACTGCCCTTGTGGCAGAAATAAGTGAATTGACTGAAAATATGGTCAGATTGTTGGAGTTGTTCAGATAGTCTCAGCACCAGTAACTCAATTGGAACAAATGAGGAATAACAAAGCTTGCATCTGTGCATCAACACAGCAGCCAGCTGAAAAGTAAAATAATAATAATAAAGGTAATAATAAATTAAATTAAATTAAATAACAGAGAATGGTTGTGGGGTACACACAATTTTATGTTTGTGTCTGATATTTATTTTTCACTAAATTAGAAGAATAAGCCAGTTGTTTAAGTACTGTGTTGATGCAACTAAAACCAAATATACACAAACGCAGTTTGTCTTTGCTACCTGCAACCAACAAAACAGATTTCACTCAGAAATGGTTACTCTGGGGGGGAGGGGGGTGTGTTTGTTGAGGGGTGGGAGGAGTATATGGGAGGGGGTAGGGTGCTGTGATAGTATAGTAATAATGGAGGTTTAGCCTAGTGAGGACAGTAGAGTTACTAATTCCACCTAAGCAGTTTAGAGCAGACAGCCCCCAGTTCATAACTTCCTAATCCACACAGCTAGGCTTCTGCCTAGGCATGCTAACAAGCAGACATTAGCAGACTTTCTCACTTGATAATGTCCTTTTACAACCCAAACAGACCACCTTGTTCAAACAGCTAAGCCCAATAACAGTAAGGAAAACTAAATGCTTGAAGAACATAAATATAAATAGATTTTAAAGAATCAAACACTCATATGCAACCAGATTTTTTCAATAGTTTGGTTTAGTTTTTCTTTTCATCAACATACAACTGGAATGATTCGCTGCATAGTCTAATCCTGCTGTCACGGGAAACACTGATTAGAGATGATCATGTGTGTGCACCTTACAGTTATCAATACCTGTATCCTGGTCAATGAGGGATCAAAATGCCACACCACGCCTCATAACTAATGCATCTTAGAGCAGCATCTTCCAATTAACTTCCGAGAATAAAAGTTTCTATCTTCTTAGGAAAAGTCTGATTGCTCTGTGACCAAGGCAA
Source organism: Choloepus didactylus (assembly GCF_015220235.1). Lineage (NCBI taxonomy): Eukaryota > Metazoa > Chordata > Mammalia > Pilosa > Megalonychidae > Choloepus > Choloepus didactylus. The sequence continues at coordinate 90,622,551 of NC_051310.1, read as the reverse complement.
AAGTAAACTCTAGGACTGGTTTTATAAACACTTGATCAATGACGACTAGCTTCACTGATCAGATTTTTGAAGGGTAACTTCTGAAATCAGCCACTTGGCAAGGTCCTCACTCTGGTGCCAACCTTTCTGAAAGTCAGCCAATCTTAAACCACCTCTCTTGAGTAACCAGGATTCCACAGCTAAATGTGAACCAATCCCTAAGCACTGCTGCTGCTGCTTAAAGTTCCCAAACTCTATGCTTCCCAAAATCCTATTTAAACTCAGCTCTCTGCTTTGCTCACTGGAGACTGAGCCTAGACGTACAGCTCTCTCTTGCTCATGGAAGCAATAACTTGGTTTTCTGTTTCAGATACTGAGAGGTGTCCTCTCCCTTCAGGGATTTAAATCCCACCAAGAATGAATAAGGGATAGCCATCACGGGTAGCTCCCTGGCAGAGACATTTGGAGGATGACAGACCCCTGGGCAATTTCAACTGAATGGTAACTTTCTCAGCTGACACCTTCTGCACACGGGTCTGCCCATCTGTTCTGCCTCAGTTTCTCCACTCTCCTCACCATCAAAGTACCACCAATTTACCCTAGACCACAGGATGCTTTTGATAAACATTTTTCTAAAAACAGCACTTTGGGTAGGACTGGAATGTGAGAGAGAGAGAGTGCTGCTATAGTAGTGTTGTAGCACAGAGCTGTAGACAGAACAGGCCTTCCATTGTATCTCCATGAAAATGACTTTTATTTCCAACTGAGGCTGTTTCCCCATTGGTAAATGATAATTGAAGCTACTTCTTTGTCCAAAGTGAAATTAATTAGCATATGCAAAGCATCTACTCCAGTTCCTGATATATAAAATATTCTCCATAGTGATAGTTCTATTACTTTCACGGATCCCTGAATTCCTACAGGTTGGAGCTCTCTTCAGCACCTTTACTTTTGAGCTGATGGAACGATGAGTTTCAACTGTGGCTATGCAGTAGAAATAACTTGTACACCCAAAACAAACAAATAAACAAGCAAAAACAGTGAGTCAGATTTAGTGATCCTGGAGTATGACCCAAGCACCTGTATTTTTCTAAGGCTGTGTCGGTGATTCTGATGTGCATCCAGAGTTAAGGAAAGATGGGTACAGGCTCAAGGCTCAGAGGAAAGAAGAGGATTATCATGTGTCCTCCACACTGTCTGAGACTCTCCACTGGGGCAGGGGCAGCAGAAGAGGGTGAGGAATATGGGCCTAAGGACACAGGGATTGGAGTAGTAGATCTCTCCTACTATGCTATAGCTCTTTCCAGTAGCCTATCGCATACTTGTCACATAGAAGGTTTAAACAAATGTTGGTTGAAGTCCAGAAGCAAGAAAAAAATCTGTTTTCATTGGATTGTAAGTGCTGAAAACCCAGTTGTCTTCCCAACCAGCTTAGACCCCTCTCCTGACATTCAGACCCACTGAGCCTCACCACGGAGCCACGTTGCAAGCTCAGCTGGGATCTGCCCTCTGCTATCAGACATCCTGATTTTGAATATGGCCCTAGCCCTGGCCATTTGTGTGTCTTCAGTTTGTTCACCAACCTCATAAGGTCAGTATCAAAATTCAATGAGATTAATATTTGAAAACATGTATATAAGTGATGAACAAAGAGATACAGTTCAATGAATGTGACTATTATTATAATTTATTAACCAATTTATTAATTTTCTCCCCAAACTCACTCGCCTCAAGCCAGCTGCCCTAGCCCTGAGTGCCCAAGTGAAACACTTGGGAGTCGTCTTTGACTCCTCCCTCTAATTGCAACCTCCATGTCTAACTGCTTACAAACTTGACAAGTGAACCTTCTGACACCTCTGGACAGCACCACATTTTTCCTTACCATCACCCAGTTGAGGCCACATTGGACTTTTCCCTGGCCTCCTACAGTAGTCTCCTCTTGGGCCTCCTAACTCCATTCTTCTGACTGCTCACCAAGAATGCATCTTGCTCAACACTCAGAGTATGAAACTCAATGCCCTGCTTGAAACCCCTCAGAGACTTTCAGTTGTTCTTTGGACACTGTGTAAACTTCTTCACCAGGTCTCATTCCTTTGACCTCTGATTACCTCTTTAAGTTTCAGCTCCCTTGACTCTCTCCTTGCATAAAGAGCTCCATCTACTTGGATTTCCCTTTAGTTCTTCAGTTGCGTCATGCTTCTCTGAGCACTGACCAGCCATTCTCCAGCTGAAACACACCCTATGAAAGCAGAATGAAGTGTAGGAGGTGTGCAAGGGTTGGAACCTGAAGGAAATGTTGATTATCTTAACACCTCTGTGCCAGTTTGGATGTATTATGTCCCCCAGGTTCTTTAATGCAATCTTGTGGGGGCAGAAGTATTAGTGTTGATTAGGCTGGAATCCTTTGATTGAGTGTTTCCATGGAGATGTGACTCAATCAACTGTGAGTGAAATGTTTGATTGGATAATTTCCATGGAGTTATGGACCCTGCCCATTCAGGGTGGGTCTTGAATCAATCACTGGAGTCCTATAAAAGAGCTCACAAACAGAAGGACCTCAGAGCAGCTGAGAGTGGCATTTTGGAGAACAGTTGCAGCTTAGAGAGACATTTTGGAGAAGGCCATTTTGAAATGCAACCTAGGAGCAAGCAGATGCCAGCCATGTGCCTTCCCAGCTAACAGAGGTTTTCCAGACGCCATTGATGTTCTTCAGTGAAGGCAACCTACTGTTGATGCCTCTGTTTGGACATTTGCATGGCCATAAGACTAACTTTGTAACCAAATAAACCTCCTTTATAAAAGCCAATCCATTTCTGGTATTTTGCATAATGGCAGCATTAGCAAACCGGAACAGCCTCCCGTTTGTTCTAAATTCTCACATTCTATGATATGAGTCCTTTCCTCCTAAAATGGTGAAGATGATGCTAATGATTTGTGGTCTTTATCTACCCTTTGCATCAGTAAGCACCAGCAGATGATACGACAGAATCTCCCAAATACCTTTTTATGCTCTGGTGCTTTTGGCAATCAATCCAAAATCCCTGCTTAATACCCTCCTGGTCTCTTATTTTGATCCCATTTCTACCCACCATTTTGCCTCTGTAAGGCTTTCTTTGATTCTTGCCCCTGTTTCCTGGATTTAACACTTGGAACCCTTCTATTTAAACCTCAGCTTTTCACAGTGGACTTTGGATTGTCCTTGGCAACATGTCTTGTATTCAGCAGGAATCCTCTGCTCCTATTTCAGCCCATAAAACCAATCCAGAGCCAACGCCTGGCACACAGTCTACGATCTGCTTTGACCCCCACCTGGAGTTAGAAAAATGAGGCATTTGTCACTCATCTTCTAGAATATGATAGATGATCAATGATCAACAGGCTCAAAGTTGAACTTAATTTTCTTATCAGCAAATAAAGTAAATGTCCAGGTTATAAGAAGTGTGTGTGTGTGTGCGCATGCACACGTGCACATGCATATAAACATCTAGATGAGAAAGGAACAAGAAATATAAACTAATTGTAGCACTAATAATGAAGGAAATCTTTCCAGACAAATTTCAACTTCATTACTGATTTCAATTAGCAAATCAGAGGACAGATAGAATACAGTGAATGTCCCTGATTTTGACTTTATTAACACATTGCACAAAGCACTTCACAAAATGATAGCCCATCAGGGCATTTAAATTGGTTGGAGGTGAGCAAATGCAGAAGCTGAGAGCTGGCTGGCTGCGTGCAAAGGGGAGGTAACAGAAAAGACCGCCTTTGGAAAAACTGCGACATGGCCCCTATCTTATTCAGCATCTTTCCTAATGATGTGGAAGGGGAGGGACACAGTGTATTAATTAAATTTGACAAGAATGCTGATTTGGTTAGTGGATTGAATGTGGAAGGTTTTAAAACATGGTGAGGAAATAAGAAGAAAAAATACAGTTTGGAAAAATGTAAATGGCGCGTTCTGGGAGAAATAAGACATTAGAAAAATATTCAGGGATCCAGAAACAAGAACTAGGGCACATTTAGGAAAACAGAGATGGAAAGGCCACACTTGTTTCCTTTCCCCAGGGAGAGTGTGGAGCAATGCTTCTTACACATCTGCTAAGGCTACACCCTATGCTGATAAGACCTCAGCAAAATAATTTTCTTATGAAAGTAAGACACCTTGTAGCAGATGGTTTCTACATATTTCACGTAACTGGGTGTTTGCCTTAGCTAAATCTCACTTCCATTATAATCATTAACAAATCACTTGTCAGCATTCTGTACCACTGCTTCTTCTTTTTGTAGGGACAAAGGATATCTCTGTGGGGTCAGAACTGCTGCTCTCTGTCCTCCTCATCTCCATTCAGCCAGGAGCTTCCATCAGGCTTTGGGGCTACCTTAGGATTAATTTCTACTTTATCAAGTACATTGAGAGATGTTACTAAAATAATGAAAGACTTGCCTTAATTTTGCCTCATGTTGCTCAGTTTTCTGGCTTCTCATTATGAAGATGTCGCAGTAAACTTTGATTGATTTCTTTCATTTAAAAACATAAAACGGCTTTTTTTTTTTTTTTTTTTTTTTTTTTTAGTTTGTTCTCTTCTGCAATCCCATAGATCCATTTTTGTCCAAGGTTTTATCAACATTTGCTTAGCTTGTTGGCTATATCACCTATGTAACTGTAAAAAAATAGTTTCAAGGTGAGCATAAGAGTGTGGCCACAGTGTGGGGTAACTGTTGCGGTTTGCTAAAGCTGCCAGAAATACAATATACCAGAAGTGGATTGGCTTTTACAATGGGGGTTTATTAGTTCACAGATTTACAGTTCTAAGGCCATGAAAATGTCTAAATTAAGGCATCAGGAGGAAGATACTTTCTCTGAGGAAAAGCCAAAGGTGTCCATAACCTCTGTCACCTGGGAAGGCATGTGGCTGGCATCTGCTGGTTCTTTGCTCCCGGGTTGTGCTGCTTTCAGCTTCTGATTCCAGTGGCTTTCTCTTTAAGCATCTGTGGGCTCTCACTTAGCTCCTCCAAAGCAAACTCTGGGCTTCATCTCTTAGCTTAGCATCTCCAAACATCTTTCTGTCTGCATCTCCAAGCATCTGGAGGTCCTTTCTTAGCTTATCCAGGCAAACTCTGGATTTCATCTCTTAGCTTCTCTCCTGGTTCTGGTTTCAATCACTGTCTCCAAAATGTCTCTGGGCATTTTCTCTTTAAGCATCTCTCGGCTCTATTCAAAATGTCTCTGCCTTTTATCCTCTCATAGAGGACGCCACTCAACTAGTTAAGACCCATCTTGAATGGGCAGGGCCACACCTCCATGGAAATATTAATCAAAAGGCCCCCCATCCACAACTGGGTGGGTCACATCTCCATGGAAACAACCTAATCAAAAGATTCCACCCACAATATGTCTGCCCCCACAAGATTACATTAAAGAACATAATCTTTCCTGGGGTACGTAAAAGTTTCAAACTGGCACAGTGACTTCTGAGGAATCAGCCATGCTCACTATTCATGCTTTCTGGCTGGGAAGGTGGTGACCTACAATAAATAGCTCAGTGTTTCAACATTCTCTTCCATAGGGGCCAGTAGGCCATTACCAGTTGGCTACTGGTCAGGCTGCAGCTTTTCCCTTGTTATAACTCTGACTGTACCTTAGCATCCTCCCACTCCACAGAGGAATTTTGAGAGGCAGGTATGGAGGAAACTCAAGCCCCTGGAATATGACTTAGCATGCCCCCAGACCTCAGTTTCTCTTCTAGTGGTTGCAGCCCAGCACCTACCTTCAGCCCTGCAGCTGGACCTCTAAGAAGTACTCACCATTCGCATTATGGGTCACCCCAAAATCCTGCCTGCATGTGGGGCAAAAACAAGTTCCTTAGGTCTGTCTCTTAGTTAAAAACAAACTAGCAAACATAAAAGTGGTGCTTGGCTTGCTGACTTAGTACAATGTGTTAATTCTTTAGGAGTTTGGCTTTCAGCAATGCTTTTAATCTGTTGAAATCCCTAATTTCTTCATCTACCTTGCGGGCATAATAATGACCATATTGAATTGTCTTGAGGATTGAATGAAAGCATAAGTTAAAGCTCCTTGGTACAAAAAGGCCTCATTAAACGCTACCAAATTCTGCTGCTGCTTACCTTCTCTGAGCCTCACTTATCTCATTTGCAAAAGGGGAATAATATTATTAATACATCTTGTCTATTTAAAGGAGTTTGTAGGAAGTGGAGTTTAATGACAATGGAGGCAAAACACTTGGCGTACAAAGGCAGTTGCAGAAATCTCAAGTAGTCAGTTATTTGTGTTAGATTCAAGGTGATCTAGATATACAATGGAAGTTCACTTTCTCAGTTATAGTAATCATATTACATAGTTCTAAACTATGTAAGGAAATAGAAAAAAAAAACAATTGTATTTTGCCAACCCTTTCAACCTTTAGCATTTGCATTAAAGTTGACTGCCAGAATGATTTCCCTTTCCTCTTGGACAGGGGTCAACAAACATTTTCTGTAAAAGATCAAATCATAAATATTTTAGATTTTTTGGGTCATGTGGCCTCTGTTACAACTGTACATGCCTGACATGCTAATACAGAAGCAGCCGTAGATAATACACAATGACAATGAATGAGTGAGTTCCTATAAAACTTTACTTATAAAAATAGTTGAGAAGCTGGATTTGTCCTGTGGGCCATAGTTTACTGACACCAGCACTAGCATAATACTGAAACGATAATAGTCTACAAGTATTGAAATGCTTTGAGTAAATTCAGGAGGTAGATGTTTTCCTCTAGACCCCAGGCTGATTCCCAGTGATGCAAAACTCTGAAAAAGGACCTGGTAGACAAACCATCTAAACCATTTCACCAATGTACCTAAATGGGCAAATCCAATGACTTAGACTACAAAAAGTACGATTTGATTTTTTGCTTTGTCCATTTATAGTAATCGTATTAACTGGATTCTCATCTTAGCCCACTTTCCCAGCATTCTGAAGACAATGTCTTAGCTAGGAATGGCCAAATCAGTATCGTCAGCTTTTGCTTCAGCTGACTTGCTCTACATTCACCAAGAAAGCATGCTGTAGAAAGTTTGAGAAAGGCGAGAACAAAGCAAGGGGAATGATTAAAGCTCTGGAAAATAAGACTTGTGAAGAATGCTCACAGTAATTGAGGTTATTCAGCATGAAAAGGAGAAAATGAAGTCTTGAAACATGATGGGCTATTATGTAGACCTAATGTCTTCAGAGAACCTTGCTTTGTGTTTTATTTTTACCTCCTTTTTTTTCTCTTCCCTGCTTTTAGAAGGGGGTTCACTGAACTTAATGGGACAGGCTCAGTTTAAGAGACAGTAAGAAAATAATTTGATTCTTCAGAAAAATCTTTAGATATTAGTGCTCACTTAGAGAAAACTCCTATTCTGAAGACGAGGAAACTGAGTCCCAAAGAAGTTAAATAACTTGTTCAAAAGCACACTGCTACTCAGCAACAGAGTTGGAATCAGAAGAGCCAGTGGTCTTTGTGATGTAACTCAGCAACTCCCCAAATCTTTCTATTAACTGGTGATTTGTAATTTACAGCAGGTTCTCTTACCTCCATGTACATTTGCTGTCGTACTTGACTCTCACATCAGTTCTATAAGGTAGAGCACATCAAATCCTGATTTTTAATAGCTATTTCACCACTAACTTGTTTGATAAGAGACTATTTAACCTCTCTGGACTTCCATTTGCATTACTGAATACAATAATACTTACCTTGTTTTAAGAAACGGAAGTGACGAGGCATGCAAACATACTGAGTGAATTAAAAAGTGCCATTCAAAGCAAGGGTTATTATTGCTGTTTTACAGAAAAAATTTGAGACTCTGAAAGATGTAGTGACTTGTCCAGGGTCGGGAAAATAATAAATTATGGGATGGGAATCTGACTCCAGCTGCCCTCCTTCTTTGCCCAGTGCTCTTTCCATTCTAATCTTGTTACCTCCTTCCTGCGAGAAAGTCTGGGTCAGAAAAAAGTAGAGGGAAAGGCTGAGCTTCAGTGGATTGCCACGTATGAAATGTGCCTCCTCTGGTCATTATGTTCGCTGGTTCTCAAACTAATTCTATTCACCTATGTGCTCATTTGGCAAAAGAGTAAGAATGAGAGAGAGAAAGAAAGAGAAAAGGAAAAAAAAGCCGTTTTCAAAAACATGGAACTCTTATCCATAGTGCCTAGTTACCTGGATAAATCTGCAGATACTTAGTTGGAGATACCCACCACACAAGGCCAGGAAGTCCTTCGGCCACCAAAATCCAGACATCCATAGCTCCTGCAATGGGGAACCCAAAGCTGAGCCTTTAATAACTCACTTTTACTTCTCTGTTTTCCTGAGGATAGGGCAAAGATACAGAGAGTGCATTAGAAGTATTGCTCTGGGCTTTGTGCTGGACTTGTGGCTAGAGGGATTTGGAGTCAGACAGACCAGAGAGGTAACTAAGGCTTTGTCATTAGCTACGGGGCATGACACATCAGTCCCCAGCTTTGTGTGGCGAACATGACCACTCCAGCAGATTACTGGGAGGGTTAAATGAGATGATGCTTTTAAATTGCCAGGTATGGGGCCACATACATAATAAACATGATACTGCCTGAATATTGACATTGTTTCAAGTCCTTCACATGATCAACTCTCAATTAGTTAATAATATAACTATGGTGGCTTAGTATTATTCTCCTTACACAATTGAGGAAACAGAGGCCTAAAGAAGTTGAGTAAATTGCCAGGGAATGCTCAGAAGTGATGGAGACAAGACTTAAACCCAGGCGGTCCAACTTTGGATCCCTCTCTTGTTTAAATTAAGATTTAATTGGCATTCAATAAACTACATTTCTTTAAAGTGTACAATTATTAATAAGTTTCGATATATATATATATATCATATGTATATCAAATATATATATGATATATATATACCTGTGAAACCCTGACCACAATCAAGATAATGACTATATATCCATCACCCCCACAAGTATCCCTGTGGCCCTTTTTAATCCTTCTCTCCTGTCTTTCTCCATCTGTTCCCACCCCTGAGTCACATCCCCAAGCAACCACATATCTGCTTCCTGTCTCTATAGATTAGTTTGAATTTTCTAGAATTTTATATAAATGGAATCATAGACTATGAACTCTGTTTTTTTTGTCTGTCTTCTTTCACTGAGAATAATTATTGTGAGGTTCATCCATGTTGTTGTTTGCATCCACCATTCATTCTTTTTAAATTGCTGAGCAGTATCTCATTTTACTGATATAGCCACAATTTATTTATTTGTTCACCTGTTGATAGACATTGGATAGCTTCCAGTTTTTAGCAATTACAGATAAAAGTGCTATGTATAATAAAGTAAAAATATTTGTATGGATATTTATTTTTCCTACTTTCCATCACAAAATCCCCACAATGCTTACTTCTTTCATTGCAGTAAACTGAAAAAAAATACGTGGGCTACCATAAAACTTATTTTTTGAAATTGAATAATATCCAGAGGAGAACTCTGTAGCCACATGATTTTGTTTCTTTCCTGGAATAGTGGCAGAAGAAAAAGAACCCCTTGGATAGCCCGAGTTCACATGTGGAAACCTTTTTGGTGTGGGGGAAAGATTAAAGAAGGGCAAAGGTGCTGGGTTACTGGAATTTGCTTTACTGGAAAGCACAGCCCAATCTACCTGTCAAAATGTCCACCCTGATGTGTTTTCAGTGCAGTTATTGATGATGAATAACGGAGGTCAACCACATTTACCTGCCAGAAGTTAATGTGAAAGCTCCAATGGCTGAGTCAGGAAATGAGATCCCCGATGTTCCCAGAGTCAGTGGGACAATTAATCTGATTTACATCCATCGAGTTTCAGAGAACTAAAATTTCATCTGCTGCTTGTAAGCATTCATTTGGGGAGAAACCACATTACTTTAAGTGAAACCCATCAGTCAAGCTGTTTATAAAATACACAGTGACTAACAAGGATTGAAAGCCAGTAGAAGAGCTCAGAGTTCACAGATAATGCCAAGACAGGAGAATATATTAGACAGGACTGCAGACATGTGGAATAAAGAAAACTCTGCAACTTTCCCCACAGAGAACACAGGGACTTGGTAAGTTTCTAATGCCTAAGTGATAAACTACAAAAGTACAAATGGCAGGAAGAGAGAAGATGTTGCTTCCCAAAGCAGGAAATGAAATATACTTGGATTTTGAAAGAAAAAGAGCAGGGATCTTATGGCAGAAGGTGTTTTTTGTTTTCAAGTTATCCTTTTCTGTGGGATTTGATACTAATAAGAACAAACAAGACAGAAGTGATGTCTAGAAGGCAGAATGGAAAATCAACTGTGGCTACAAAACTCATACATCATAGAAGGGGTAACAAAGAAAATCCTGCAAAGAATTTGCCTGAGAGGAGCCTGCTGTGATGATTCCTGGGTAGAGCTGAGTATCTCTATGAGCAATTCTCATTGCATAGGGGGCTGATGGTTCCAGTGTCTCATGAGATGTTATTTCCAATATTTCTGGCTTAGAAGCTTTTCAAAATCCACTGGTGATTATTTCTTACTCCAGAGTCATCTTGAGGTCTGCTTCCTAAGTCACCACTCACCGTTTTTTGTGGTTGTAACCACTGAGGTCAATCAGTTTGGGAATACAGTCTGGGTACTTCTCAAAAGTAGGTGATCCATTTTTAACATGCTTGATTTTTCTTGATATCATTGTGATTATTGACACTGAAAGGTGAGAAGCAAGAGTCCAGCACAATATTAATAGCTAATGGAAATCCTGGTTTCCCTAAATTATATCCATGCCCTTGTCAACCTCTGGCTGACCTCTTTTCTAGATAATCCTAAAGAACTCGAATTCCAAACTCTCTTTCTATTTTGACAGATTTTCATGGAGAAGCTCCTCTCTGCAGGTCTACAGGCCATGCAGGGGTGAAAGGTACTGACCCATGAGCAGGGTTGAGGAGCTACATTCAAAGTGGGATGTTATTTCAGTGACAGTCTGGGGAAGAAGCAGAATTTGCCCCAAATAGCTCAAATAGGAGATTTCAATGAAGACACTACTTCCAGAGGAACTGTCAGGGATCTGAGTGCACACAAGGATGGTGAGGCACCCAGAGACCTAGAGCAAGGAGCTGCTACCACCCTTGTGGCAAAAGAGGAAACAGGGAGGAAGTCATGTTACTGGAGCTAGGTAACATAAAATATGCAGAGTTGCTATAGTTACCACTTCTATAGCTCCTCACAAGGCCTAAGTTGATAATCACAGCTTTCTTCTTCCTCCGTTCATTCTTTACTCTTACCCTCTGCCGTCAGCTCAGAGTTCTTCACCTAGCAGAGGGACTTGTATCTTCATGGTTGAAAGATCTAAGTCCTCAGTTGTTCCATATTTATTGGGTTGTTACGGTTTTCTATTGACCTTTATCATTGGACATGAGAGTACCAAGAGACAGCCGGGTGAATGCCCTGGGTTCCAGACCTAACCTCCTGGCCCACATTGTGTAATTATGCAGCTCTTATTGCACGTCTCTCATTGGCAAACACACCTGGAAGCCACCTAAAAGCAAGCCTGAGAGATGCAGTCTGCAAGTGCCAGCCTTCTGGGACCCAAAGGAAAACACAGAAGGGAGGAGTTTGGAGAATATTCAGAACAGATGACCTCAGTCCTAGTATAACCTTGGACCAGTGCCATGATTCTGCAAAAGAGGAGAATCTGGGATCAGATTTGGTCTGGAAAGCCAAAGATCCTTTCTGATGCAGAATAAATTACCAATTTAGGCAAAGAAACAAGTGTTCAGTGACTCCTGTTCTGTTGTGTTCAGGCTGCCAACATCCATCTGTTTAGGAAAACATTGCTAGACCATTATATTAAGTTACCATTTTCCAGCAAAATAACTCATCATCATCATAATAGCTTTTATTTATTAAACACTTACTGTATGCTATGTCCTTCAGTAATTGTAAGTGACATATTTTAAGTGTTCACTATTTACTAAAAGCTTTCACATGCATACCTAAATTAATGCTCCAAATAAACTATGAAGTAGACTGTTGTTTGCTCAACTTTTCTGATAAAAACCTGAGACTTACAGAAATTACCTAACTTGCCCTAGAAAAGAAAGCTAATAAAAGGCAACGAGAAATTCAAATCCAGACAACCTGATGCATAAATCTGCTTTCTTAACTCCTACTTTATGTTGCCTCCTTTAAAATTTGCTACAGTCCTGCACTGTAATTATTATTTCCATTTTATGGGTAAGAAAACAGATCGAGAGGGGTCCTGCCATTTTCCCTAAATCACACCGCCAGTGCATAGAAGAGGCATTACTCCAAAGCCCATGTTCTTTCCATTCTACAGAATCTTAGTTTAAACTCCAGAGCAAGTTGAGAAGGCCGAGGCAGAGAAATGAGTGAAGAATGGTTAGCTGGGAGCTAGTAGTAGCTGGGAGCTAGTAGTAGCTGGGAGTTCATTGCAGAGCAAGCAATGGACACCCAGCATTGAGTGCAAGGCGAGGGACTGTCCGCATGGCATGATAGGGCAAGAACAGAGGCATAGGCAGACATGGGCAAGAACAGATGAGAAGGGGGTGTGGAAGGGAGGTGTTGGAGGGTTTTGCACCCAGCTGGGGAGTCACATTTCATTTGCCATTAACAAAGCCTTTCTTGAATTCTAAACTCAATGGCAGATTTGTTTTAAAACAAATTTTTTTAGGAAACTAAAAAAGCAAAAACAATACAAAAACAAATCTCTTTTTTAATCTATGCTTTTGCCCCCCGCTCACTCCACACACACAAAAAAGAGAAATAGAGCAGCGCGGTTCCTGTTGGTGCGTTGTCATGGAGACGGCTTCCACGTGATCTCCAGGCATGACTCACCACGGCAGGAGTCTCCAAACTTAATCATTTATTAATAGTCTTTTACCAGGGCAGTCTCCAGAGGTGGAACATCTTGTTTCCAAGGCTGGGGAGGTGGTGAGAAGCAGAGGCTGAAATACTATGCGATTACAAAGAATTAATTAGAACCTCTGTAAACATACCGACAAACATGCCTTAGGACAAACTGCAGTGGGATTTCAGGGGACTCAAGTGTCTGGGAAAAGAAAAGTAAATGAGCAGTGGATCTCCAAAAATCCTTTCTCCTGTGTCACTGTTAAGAGTCCCCTTCACTGTTCCTTCCATGAACTCATTGTTCAAGATGGTTTAGTGAGTGACAATTTCCAGGAAAAATATTCTGGAATTCACACTAAATATATATAACATGTTAGTCTTTGCATGGCCCTCCAAGGACTTAGCTAAACTAATCAGTCAATTAATAGAGGAATACTTACTGAAATGATATCAGTGATCTTAGAGTTAGATGTTGCTGGGAAATAGAGGTGATTTCTAGGGTTCCTATTTACATGGTTGTGCATTAATAATTTTTTCTTTAAATTTAATTCTGATGAGTGGAAATGGAATGGGAAAAGCACAATGTTAGTTGATTAACTGATTCATTAATTGATTGGTTCATCCACTCTTTCATCCATTCAACTACAGGTTTATTCACTCATCCCCACATACTAGGAACCAAATACTGGTTTGAATATCACATGTTGCTTCACTCAAAGACTCCTCTGTCTAATAAGCATCATAAGGAGTGTACACAAGTCACAAATTCTAACATTTGCTTTATTAGAATTTTTAGTTTATTGGTTTTACCAAGAGATAAATTATTAATTTGTCCTCCTCTCTACTATTTCTTATAACTCTAATTTTATTCTCTCTCAATTCTGTCACTAAAATTTCAGATCAATCAGATGAATATTAAATCAGAGTGGCATTGGCATTAATCCAACATTAATCCAAGTCTGCCCTTAAACTTCCCCAATCATATCTCTGAGGGACTGGCATGTAGACCTGCCACATAGTGGTAAATATAAGAAACATTAACAGTGGAATTGAGATACATTCTTGTGTGCTATTCACACAAAGCTACATCAAAAGTATGTTACTCCACATAGATTCAGAGAATTCTTTGAGCTAGAAGGGATATAAGTGGGCATCTAATTCACTTTCAGACACAAAGCATCACTATTTATTCTGTGAATTCATGGTGACATAGTTTATCACGCCACTTCTTAGACCCTTTCATCTCTGTATCTCTTAAGGTAATTAGCAATTAAGAAAACCCCATATCCATTCCTAATCAAAAGTCTTAATAAACCAGGAATAATTTGATTAAACATTATCTGAAAATAATGGCCAACATCATAATTTACAATAAGACTTTAAAATAATTCTCACAGAAGTCAGGAATTTCACAAGGATTAATGCCAACACCACTCTTATTTAACAGTCATATGACTAATGTGAAATTTTAATGACAGAAATGAGAGAGGATAAAATTAGAGTTATGAGAAATAGTAGAGAGGAGGAAAAATTAATAACTGATCTTTAAGTAAAACCAAGTGAAACAACTAAAAATCCTAATAAAGCAAATGCTAGAATTTGGGAAGTTGGTTGGTTTCAAACTAAATATTAAAAAACCAGCAGCTGTGGCAATGGAAGGCACCCAGAATATCCAAACCAATTTTGAAAAGAAGAACAAAGTTGGAGGACTCATAGATCCTTATTTCACAATGAAGTATGCAGCTTTGGTAATCAAGACAATTTTGTAATGTCACAGGCTAAACATATGGATCAAAGAATTAGAATTATGAGTCCAGAAATAAGCCCATATATTTATAGCTAAATGATTTTTGACGACATTAACAATTCAATGGGGAGTGAATACTCTTTCCATCTAATGATGCTGGCACAACTGGGTATGACACCACAATCACAAGTGACTAAATAAGAAATAGATAAATTGGACTTCATAAAATTTAAAACATTTTTGTTGCAAATGACATCATCAAGAAAAGATTACCCACAGAATCGGAAAAATATTTGCAACCTAATAAAAGACCGGTGTCCAGAATATACAAAGAACTCTTATAACTCAAGAGTAAAGAGGTAAATAACCCAATTTGAAAATGAGCAAAGGATTTGAATAGAGATTTCTTGAAAGAAGAAATGGCCAATAAGCACAAGAAAAGATTCTCAACATTATTAGGTAGATTAAAGGAATGCAAATCAAAACCACAATGAAATAGAGCTTCACACCCTCTATGACTATAATTGAAAACATAGGTAATAAAATAAACAAGCGTTGGCGAGGATGTAGAGAAAATGGAACTCACATACACTGCTGGTGGTGCAGCCATTTCAGAGAAAGTTTGACAGTCGCAAAAATGTCAAACTCAGTTACCACGTGATCCAGCAATTCCTGCTCCTACGTATATGCCCAATAGAAATGAATATACATGTCCACACATAAACTTGTACATAAATGTTCACCGCAGCGTTATTCATAATAGTCAAAAAGAAGAAACAACCAAAATGTCTCTCAATCAATAAATGGATAAATATTAGATAAATACCCATAAAATGAACTATTTGACAATAAAAATGAATGAAGTACAGACACATGCTACTATATAGATGAACCTTGGCAACAATATGTTAAATGAAAAAGGTCAGTGATGAAAGACCACATATTATATGATCCAAATTTATATGAAATGCCCAGAACAGGCAAATCTAGAGAGACAAAGTGGATTAGTGGTTCCCAGGGACCGTGGGGATTGGCAGCTAAGAGAGAGGAACTGCTAATAGGTATGGGTTTTCTTTTTGGGTGATGGAAATGCTCTAAACTTAGATTATATACTAAAAACCATTTATTTATTCTCTTTCAATGGAGACTTTTATTATATGTGGATTATACTTCAATGAATATGTTTTAAAAGACGAAAAAACCACCTTGTGTGTATATATTTATGTATATGCAGAATGTGAAAACAGCAAAAATATCTCATTCAAAATAGGCCAAAATGTAAATGCTTATATATAAATACAAAAACAAATGTGCAAGTCTGTTCATTCTTCCTTTCATCGAATGTTTGTTGAGTACTTCCTGTGGAAGAGGCATAGTTCTATGACCTTGATGTGCATCAGTGAACAAAACAAAGAGCCCTGCCTTGTATGAAGAAAACAACAAAACTCCACCGAAGGGCATAACATGTTTCTGGATGGGAAGTTTTAATACTATAAATATGTCACTACTCCCCAAAAATAACACATGTATTTCAACAGTTTTGAATAATGACAAAAATAACAGAATTTTATGAGTCAGAAACCATCCATGTTAAAAAAACACTCAATAAAATAATGTTATATCATTCCTTAACAACATGAAATATATGTATCAGGCCAAAATCAGTAGGGGAAAGCTTGATATATTTATATTTATATAAAAATTATATGCACAATTTTTGCAAGTACGAAACAGCTTGCAACTTACTTGCAAAGGAGTTTGTAATCTCAATATAAAAAGAACTTCTAAAAAAACTAAAAAAAAACAACACAAACAACTCTATAGGCAAACAGGCAAGATATATGAGGACAGGTTTACTGAAATCAAAAGGCAAATGGTCCTTAACAGGAAAGGTGCTCAACCTCCACATAGGCAGAAAACTGAAATTTTAAAACCACTCTGTAATACCATTACTCCCCTTTCAAATTGGGGAAAATCCAAGAGTTTGATAAAATAAACTGTTGGTGAGTCTTCAAAGATACAGAGACTGGCAGATCGCCAATGTAAATGTCAAATTGCGCAATCTAGTAATATCTAGCAAAATTATATATGCTTATACCCTGTGACCTAGCAACCTCAGTTCTAGAATTTATTATGATGATATACTACCAAAGTACAAACAGATGTATTCTCAACGGTGTTCATTACGGCACCGTTAGTGACACTAAAATCTGGCCCAAATGTCCATCAATAAGAGATTAGTGGAATAAGCTGTTGTATAATGCTAAATGAAGTACTATGTAATTTAAAAACATATATTTATATGCTGCTGTTATGTGATCTTCAGGATGTGTTAGGTTAAAAAAAAAAAAAACAAAAAAAAAAACAAGGTGGAGGCATTGCTGTAAAATGTGCCACTATTTAACCAAGAAAGGGAGAAAAGGTATATAGATAGATATATATTCTCTGTTAAACCTGGAAGGAAAACTGTATTTTGTGACTCTTCTATAGGGAGAGGGAGAGACAGGGATAGAAGTTGGACTTTTCCAATATACCTAGTTTTGTAGGTTTGACTTTAACACCATGTAAATGGATATATTTTTTTAAAATACTTAATAGAAACTTAAGAAAGAAATGCCTAATTATTGAAAACAAAATGAACAAATACATCTGTAAATTGAGTTGTTGGAATAACAATTCAGAGAGAAATTATTTCAAAGGACTTTAAAATACAGAAATAGACAATAATCCCACATTTGAATGGAAATATCAGTATGAACTCATGATGTGTTTCCTCTGTCCAGTGAGATCTGGAAACAATGACCAAACCAAAAGCAATGAACACCCGTAAAGCCCAGATTGTAGACTCTAACCGCAACATGCACTAAGGATCTTTGAAGAAACGAATGATTCCCGATCTGGGGTAGGAAATGTGCAGGGTGAGCCTGGATCATAAAAAATATGGAAGTATGGAAGTTACTAAAGTCTGTGAAGGTTTGATTGAAAATAACCCAGGATACTACCTAAGGAGGTTTCCACTATCCAAAGGGCAACAATAAGTATATATATGTGGAGTGGGAGTGCTATGGATAAAAGATCTGCAATGTGTGCAGCTTCTTGTACTTGGCGTCTCTTGCAAACAAGAGAAGTGTCACGTCATCTGATTCCCATCGCAAACAATGGGAAAGTCTTGTGTTTGTCCTCGATTCCTGTCACAAATGACGGGAACGTCTTGCAATGTTTGTATTTGATTCCTGTTGCAAATGATAGGAACGTCCTGCCTTGTTACAATCCAGCACTCAGGACATTTCTCTCCTAAGGCCAGGCTTATCTGTTATCAGCATGCCTGCCGATTTTTGTGTCTTGCAAGTTCAGCACATCCTGCCTCCCTTCCTGCCTCCCTTCCCAATCAGTCTTGAGTGCCAGCATGTCTCCCTACCTTGAAAATCTCAATAAAAGCCGAGATGAGCATTGCTCGGGACAACATTCGCCCTTGAGCTGTTCTCGCTCTTGCAACTTGTGATTCAGTCTCAAGTTATTTTTGCTGTGTCACCGTGAGTCCAGCTGGTACAGCTCCCACAAGTGGTGCCTCATGTGAGGAACTACTTGACGTTAAACTGGGAGACATGGAGTGTGGCATACTGGTTACAGCCTTGCTAATAGGGAAGCAGTGGGCAGCAGCAGCTCTCCCGGGCTTACTCCCTAACCTTGGCTGTGCCAGATCGGGCTCCCCGTGTCTCACCATCCAAAGCCTCTACTCATTCATCAGGTGTCACTGCCAGCTCGTCCAGTGGAAGTGATATTTGTCAAGACACATAATCATCCCAAGGTAAGGGAACAGCAGTGCTCACTTGAGATAGCCGTCGACGAGCTTAGTCTCAGCAAGAGCTTTTCTTCTCTTCAGCATGGGCTCAGGACTCACTAAAAAACAGTCTATATTAAAACTCTTCAACAGCTTCTAAAGGCTACTGACTGTTCAGTTAAAGAAACTCAATTGTTTTCCCTTCTACAAACTATTCAAGCTTATTGTCCTTGGTTTCCCAACCGAGGCACTTTAGATTTGGAATTCTGGGTACAGGTCAGCTACGTTCTTAAGAAAAAACATGAATTAGGGAGCAAAATATCGGTCTCAACCTTAATGACCTGGGGGCTAGTTCGTGTCACCCTATGCCCTCTTCAATCTTCTGTCCAGCCCATGGCTCCCCCTGAGGAGTTTATAAAAAAGGATGTAATTAAGGAGGAGGAAAATTGGTTGCTTCCACCTCGTCCACCTTTGCAGGATGAGCAACAGAAAAAACAAATTCCCATTCCTGACAATTCTCCGCATCCTGTAATGGAACAATGTCTTAAAGAGGCTGTTCTTAAAGGGGAATGTAATGCTTCCCAATCATCATTCAGCATGAACAGCCTGGAGGAGGATGAGTGGCCTCTACCACCTCCTCCGGAGGAAAAGCCTAATGAAATAACCCCCACTTCTGCACTTGTCCCACACCCGGTAATGGAGCAATGTTTAAAGGAAGCTGTCCTCCAACGAGACTATCATGCCTTCCCAGTTGTAATCTAGCAAGGGCAACCAAGGCATGATGCTCTCCCTCTCAAATACTCTAATTAAATAATTGTTATACAAGACTATAAAGCTTATTTGTGGCTTCACCCTCGTTCAGTAATGTAGTAATAAACATATACATAAAGCCAATATGCCTGTAAAGAATTTAACACAACTAAGAAAACAAAATACTTTCATAAATTTCAAAATTCATGCAAAGTGAAATCATTGTGTATGTTTTTTAGGAGGAACAATGTAACACCTATACATTCCATGAATCCCTGCCAAAAAATTGTTTATTACTGTTTCAAGATGCATTAACTAAAGTGTTTTAAATATTTAGCATTATTCTAACAAGTTTAATTTTAATGGTAATAGCATGTTGTATAAAATGTATAAAGAATGTTTTTCTAATTAAAAACAAAAAGAAAATAGCCTTGTTCCAAATAACTGATTGTTTAAAAATGTGGGATGAAGCCTGAATGGATACAGAAAGTGGCAGAAGGTTTGTGAAGTGGAAAATTTATTTCTGTAGTCAAAGTTAAAAAATAGATACAGAAAGCTGCAAAAGGTTTGTGGAAAAAATTGTTTCTATGGTCAAAGTTAGAATATGGTAAAAACTAGTAATATCAGTGCTTAACAATGGAACCTCACAACTTAAAAAAAAAGGTGGTTTTATAAAACAAAATAGCATTAAATATTCTAACCACCACCTAAAGCACTAATTAATATTCAATGTTGTATCTATGTGCCTAATTCACAAAATATACTCCTGCTGTTTTACTATCAACCTAGCCACTCTCTTCCTGCTTCTCCTATCCTACTTCTCATCATGGTAGTTGTATGTTGTAAGATGTTTGCTTAAAAACAATTTCCAAAATCATTTTAGTAACTTTTATTATGAAATATTTAAAAAAATGTGCTTTTATTTAAAAAATTTTCCTTAAATTATTAGGGTGTTATTTTTTAGTAAAAGGTTATAAAAAATATTTTCCTGACTAATCAATGTAAAAAGCAAAAAATCTGTTTTATCAAAATAGCTTCTTGCACTTTATATTAACTTTATTATGTCCTTGATGGTTTAAAAATATTGTCTTCTCACTTTTAAAAGAGCAAAGTCTTTTTCTTAACTTTAGATAAATAAAAATGTTTCAAACCCAATAACTTTTAACGTTTTGCTTTCTCAAGGTCAAGCCCTAAAAAACATCTTTTTATTCCCAACAGTTTCAAAAAATTTGTTCTTTTTATTTTTAAAGTGTTGTCTGTCACAAAAGCAGCCAAATTTCCTTGTAAGTTACATTGTTTAACTCTAATGCTTCTCTGACAATGCTTGCAGTTAGCTGCAATTCAAAGCTTCATCTTCAACAACAACAAAGAAAGACTTTCAAAAAGAAGGAAAGCAAATAATATAAATTATGTTCTACCCATTGTCTGACATAAACCTACAAATAATATAGCTACAGCATTATTTACTTTAAATTTTTTAAATTGTGATGCTGATAGCCTTACCACAGCAGAACGTCATTTCCAACACTCGGAGGACCACTCTCACCCTAAGACCAAGGTGTTATATAAAGATCCCTTGGGTGACAGCTCTTGAAGAAGAACCTCAAGAACTTTTAACATGGGGAGGGGGATATGCTCGTGTGCTTATGCCTACAGGTCCTCGGTGGCTACCAGCCAAGAACGTCAAGCCATACCATGAGTTGGAAGAACCAACCCTTCTGTCCAATTCCGCAGATGGAGAAGATGACCCTGGAAGATCTTAGTAACCTCTATCACTAATATTTCTTTTGTTAATGCTACTTTTAATGTAACTGTTAATAATGGAGCATATTTTTCCACCTGCTTGTCTCACTCCAATTTCACCGCACTTAAATTTAATAACCATATTTATCCTAAAAAGACAAACTCAAGTTTGGGTGCCTGTTAATCTCACCCACCCCTGGGAAAGCCCATCCAGTCTTTCTCAACTTAATCATGCTCTTGCTCAACTCCAAGCTAAAAGATTCCTCAGAATGTTGGTAACTTTTATTATCTCAGCTGTTATCATCGCTGCTACTGCCGCCACCGCAGTAGCAGGCCTAGCAAAATCTGTACAAAGGACTCATGTAGTTAATCAAGTCACAACAAATTTCACTGAAGATATGCTATCTCAAACACACACTGATAATGAAATTCTTACCCATTTAGATGCCCTTGAAACTGCCCTCTTATGGATTGGAGAATGTCAACAAGCTACAGCCACTGAGCTTAGCTTACAATGTGATTGAAATCACACAAAAATTTGTGTTATTCCTTTAGCATAGGATGAATCCTTAAATAATTAGACACAAATTAAATCTCATCTGTTAGGTGCTTTCACACCTAATGTGAATTCAAAAATCTCCACCCTTCAATGTAATCTTAAACGACAACTCATCCAAATATAATTGCTTACCTAACAACAAATATTCAAAACATTAAATGACAATTTAAAATGGTTAAAAATCCTTCTAGTTGGTTTCATGGCCTCAACTTATGTATTTGGATTTTAACTGGTCTCAGTTTAATCTTCTGTCTTACTCTCATCTACTTTTGCAGACTCACCGCTAAGCTCTTCCAAAGAATGCACCACGCAGAAGCCAAGCTCATAGATTTCATCACCGCGGCCACCTTTCCCAACTGCCCTTTGCCCCTCACTTCCATACATAATAAAGAAGGGGGAAATGTGGGAGTGCTATGGATAAAAGATCTATAATGTGTGCAGCTTCTTGTACTTGGCTTCTCTCACAAACAAGAGAAGTGTCACGTCATCTGATTCCCATCGCAAACGATGGGAAAGTCTTGTGTTTGTCCTTGATTCCTGTTGCAAACGACAGGAACGTCCTGCCTTGTTACAATCCAGCACTTGGGACATTTCTGTCCCAAGGCCAGGCTTATCTGTTATCAGCATGCCTGCCAATTTTTGTTTCTTACAAGTTCAGCACATCCTGCCTCCATTCCTGCCTCCCTTTTTGCCTTCCCAATCAGCTTTGAGTGCCAGGATGTCTCCCTACCCTGAAAATCTCAGTAAAAGCCGACCTGAGCATTGCTCGGGAGAACACTCTCCCTTGAGCTGTCCTCACTCTTGCAACTTGTGATTCAGTCTCAAGTTATTTTCACTGCATCACCATGAGTCCAGCTGGTCCAGCTCCCACAGATAGAGTCAAAGATATCAATATTTTTAAATCCATCATTTCATAATGATACTAAAAAAACACAAAAGTGGCCTCATTGCTTCCCTTCAAAGTGCTTGGGAACCAACTCATTATGCCTTATACTAGTTAGTAAAGATAAGGAATAAAGCAAGAAAAAGGTATAGAATGCAGATCATATGGTCAATAGTGGTCAAGATAATTTTTAAGATAATTTTTTAAAGTATTTTGATAAAGTATCATCACTCTCAATAATAAAGCATTACAGATTATAAAATTTAAACCCTATGGTATAATGCAATAGTAACGGATAAAACCAAGAAATAAACTACACATCCAAGTATGTCTATTTCCTGCGTGATAAAGATGGCATTTCAAAATCATTGGCAAAATGCTAGATTATTTAATAAGTGGTATGGTGATAATTGGTTAACTATTTGAAGAACAAACTTGCATTCTTACTTTAGACCATTACTCAGTATAAATTTTAGTTGGAATATAGAGAATGTAGAAGAAGTTGGAGAAGGAAACAGAGAAAGGAAAGGAAAGAGGGAAAAGGGAAAGAAGGAAAAGAAATAGGAAACAAGGAAAAGGGAGAGTTAGGATAAGAGAGGATTGTAAGAAGAGGAACAATAACTGTTATTAGAATGGGGTCAGGCCTTTTTAGGAAAACAAAACACTAAAGAAAAAAAAAGAAAGAGGGAGAGATTGAAAATATAATCCTTAACAAAGTGGGCTGTGGAGTCGGATGATCTGGTTTGAAAGACCTGCTCTGCTACTACTCAATTGGGGGGTAACCTTGGGCAAAACACTGAATCTCTCTGTGCCTCAATTTCCTCATCTGAAAATGGGAATAATTATTGAATGTACTTTAAAGGTGATGTATGGAATAAATAAATAAAATAGCATGTGTTCATAATTTAGCACATAGAACAACTAAATAAACATGGGCTATTATTGCATATAATTTTAAATGTTGTATATAGTGAAAATAGCATTAACTCAATTAAAATATAAATGACAAAATAAGAAAAACATTTGAAATATATAAATATATACAATAGACAAAGTACTGATAAGATTTTATCTATATAAGAAACTGTAAATATAATAATGAGAAAGACACAAAACACTTCAACAATTTATAAAATAAGCAATATCAATGAAACCATTTGAAAAATATTAAACTCATTAATAAAACAAAGGAAATTAAAATTAGATACCTTTGTCTATCAATTTGAGAAAAAAGAATATTTACTATTGGTGAGATTATGGCAAAACAGAAGATCTCTTGCACTGCCAGGGCAAACACATTGTTAAAAATCTCTCCTCAAAGTCACTTGGCAATGTGTGTCAAGAGACAAAAATATCTCTTATCTTTTGTGCTTGCAATTGTACTTATAGTAATTTATAGGAAGTAAACACTCAAAGAATTTTAAAAAATACATATGAAAACATTCTTCATATTTTTATTTACAATAGTAAAAACTTAGAATCAACCAATGTATATAACAGTACCTGACTGGTCAAAGATATTTTGATAGAACCATTAATAATTATATTTAAAATTGCTAATGGCATGTGTATGCTATATTGTAAAGTTTAAAAAGCATATTCCAGAGAAATGCTTTTAGCCTGATCCTAGTTATATATAAGAGTGGCTCTCTCTACATAGTGATTTTATTAATTTTTCTTTTTTACATTTGTATATTTTCCAAATTGTCTATCTGATTGTATGTTTATTTTGTAAATTTAATAAAAACAAATTAGTTAAACAATACACAAAGTTTGATAAAGCAGTTTAAAAAAAAAAGAAAGAAAAGAAAACTTACTTAACACGAGTTGACAATGATATTTTCCTTACAAGTAAGGAAAAAGGTCCTCATAGCCGTGATCCCTGGAGTCTCAGAAGGAATATAATGAGGATAAATTACACTCTGGCTGTCAGATTCCTAAGACTTTTTATTTGCCATGTGCTGCCTCCTATATGTTTTCTTAAGCTGAGCTAAAATAGAATAAACTTTGAGAAAAGTTTACAGGGATTAAGCTTTTCTAAACATTGCAATATTGTTCCCAATCCCCATCACAATTTAGCAAATACCCATCACCATCACAACATACAAACCATAATAAACACAAAGTTAACTTTTTTTTTTTAAGAAAGTGAAGGCAATGAACCTGCTAATGCCAAAATCCTCTCCGTTTCAGAGTTATTTAACCTTTGAGGTCCTATCTCCTAATCTTATATTATGTTAGTGGGGTCTCGACACCCAGAAACATAGATGTCTCCCACTCATTAGTGATTCAAAAACCCACCATATTGTCCCATGTTCTCCCAACATCTTGGTGTCAGGGCTGCTGCTTGTATCCATGTGTATTCTGATTATTCAGCATCCAAATATCATAAGATGAATATCATAATTACATAATCTTATACATCAAGTAGGGGATAAATGAAGGAACTTGAGTTTATTTAACTATAACCTAAAACCAAAAGGAGTCAGTAAAACATAAGACAAGAGGGGATGACTGCTATCATCAATAGACTCTCCTCATGGATGAGAAAATATAGTACATTAAAGAGCTTCAAAATTCTGTCTATAGGGGAAAGGAAAGAGAAATTCAAGTCAAGGCAAATTGGAAATATGAACCCCATTAAACTAATTGTCTAGTACTTCTCACTTTTAGTCACTCTGCAATATGCCTTGTCCTGGGTAGGAAGTTGGCTTAGTAACAGAAAGCAGAGGGGAGAGATGAATGAAATTTTCTGTTTTGTTTTGTTTTTTTCACAGTAAGATAAATTTAAATATCATGGTCCCCTACGTTACTCATTCTTTCAACAAATATTTCCAAAGCACATACCATGTGTTAGTCACCGTGATTGGTCTACGGTATGCATTGCAAAATTTAGAGATTAGCATTTTAGTAATGATCTGCTGGGATAAGTGAAAGAAAAATTTCTGAATATTTATTTCAGGGGTCAGCAAACTACAGCTCATGGGCCAAATGCAGTCCAGTATCTGTTCTTGTAAATAAAGTTTTATTGGAACACAGCCATACTCATTCATTTATTTCTGTTTGTTTGCATACTACACTGGTAGAGTTTCAACAGAGACCATTTGCCTGCAAAGCCTCAAATATTTATTATCCTGGGTCTTTACATAAAAAGTTGTTCAATCCCTGGTTTAGATGATGTAAAAATCTTCTGTTCCCCCACAATCACTTTTCAAACAGCATCCAGAGTCATCCTTTCAATATGAAACTTGGATATCGTTACTCACTTTCCTAATATACAAGCCTCCAAAGCTAGCAGGCTTCAGTTAAGCTGTCCTTTCAAGTCTTGGAACAGATCACTCCATTATATACCTTTCCTTCTGTCTGGAGCAATGTTTCACTTAAACCTTGCACTGCCCAACTCGATCATTCTTCATCCTCATCTTAAATTTCCCTTCTCAGAGAAGGCTTTCCAACCATCCCATTTACAGGAATCCCTACACCTCATCCCTGCCCTGTGATTTTTTTCTCTTGTAGTATTCTTTTATGTTTTTTCATTGCATTCTTTAAAATTGATGTTCATATATTCAGTTTTGGGTTTGTATGATGCCTGCCTAGATCACTAAACTATAAGTTCAATGAGAGTAATACTTAGGTCGATTTTCCTTACAAATACCCTGTGCCTATCTACAGTTTTCCTGGACCACAGTAAGTATGCCATAAGTATTTTTGAATGAACAATGCTTAGTATTGTAATACCAATTGAATGGAAATAAACTTTTTAATGTAAGCAGAAAATTGGCAGATGAGTACTCAGCAAACCTGTTTATATCCTTCAAACCATTATTTCTGAAGTAAAAAAAATAAAATAAAATAGGTCAGTTGATTGAGAGGATATTCAGATAGTCATTGATGAGACTCAAATTAAAAACTGGCAATACTAGGTAGAAGAAATACCTAAAAGATATGGAATACATGAGAGAAGAAGTAAGGGATTTGAGGATAAATGTCAGTGAACAAAAATGAAAATAATAGGATTTTAGGAGGAGACAAAGTAAAAATACAGGAGAGACAAAAATTGACCAGTAAAAAAAGGAGATTTCCCTATGGGGTGAGAGTGTGGGATATAGCTACAAATTTTAAGTTCCAGTTAGATTTGATGGGAAAAGACACACAAACAGACTTATACTGATAAAAGTCTAGAGCTCCAATGCTAAAGAGAAAATATTACAAATGTACAGGTTAAAATAAAAGGTACCCATAAAGGAAAGAAAAAGAAGATATTTCAAATTTGCCTTGGCTTACATTCCTCTTTCCTTTGTACTACAAGAGTCTATAATATACTATATTTTCTTATCCATGGAAAGAGCCTACATATGATATCCTTTATCTCCTCATGCCAATTTGCATATATTGTGTCCCCCAGAAAAAGCCATATTCTTTAATGCAATCTTGTGGGGGCAGATTTATTAATCTTTCTGATTAGGGTGTGACCTTTTGATTGTTTCCATGGAGAGTTGGCCCCACCCATTCAGGGTAGGTCTTGATTAGTTTACTGGAGTCCTTTAAAGGGAGCTCACACACAGAGCAACAGAGATACTCCTGGAGAGACGCTTGCTGACGCTTTGAGATGTTAGCCCAGAGTTTGCTCTGGAGAAGCTAAGAGACAATAAAACATCCCCAAAGCAGCTGAGCTCAACTTTTGGAGAAATGCTTGGGAGCTGACACCCAGAGATGCTTGGAATGTGGACGGAAGGATGTTTGGAAATGCTTAGCTAAGAGATGCTAGCCCAGAGTTTTCTCCAGAGAAGCTAAGAGAGGCAAGCCCAGAGACATTTTGGAGAAAATCATTTTGGAAATGCAACCTGGGAGCAAAGGAATAGCAGACACCAGCCACATGACTTCCCAGCTGACAGAGTTGTTTTGGATGCCATCGGCTGTTCTTCAGTGAAGGTATCTTCTTGTTGATGCCTTAGTTTGGACACTTTTTATGGCCTTAGGACTGTAAACATGTAACCAAATAAACCCCCTTTATAAAAGCCAATCCATTTCTGGTATTTTGCATAATGACAGCATCAGCAAACCAGAACACTTCTCTTGTCATTACTCTGAAAGATGCAGCATTGTGGGCTAGAAGATGGTAAAATCACATCTGAAGACCGCTGCAAAAAAAGGCTGCAGCTTAACTATGCCATGCCCCATCAAGTTATTATTTATCTGTCAGTACCAAAAGAAACAGAGTTGCAAGGATGTCAGGATTCATAGAGTAGATCACTCACTTACCCCAGCAGAAGAGAATGCTCAAAGACCAACTCTAATAAACAGATCCATCAGAATAGATATCTCAAGGTAGGAGAAATGGAGAAAGAGAGGAGCATGTGGTGAGCAGCGAACCTTTGTTTACAAATATATATCTAAATGAAAAATGACAGACTCTCTGGAAATGTGTAATATAGTGCTAAAATGGATTATTGAAATAGAAGGTGCATTTGCAAGGAAAATTATAATAGCCTATATCTCAACATTCTAAATTAGCTCTGTAAAACCAGATTTAGGGCAGCAGTTGGGAGAGAAGGGAAATGAAGAATTCTGAAGGTGCCATCTGGGTTTGGACAGTGGTAAGAAAGAAAAAAGAAAGGGAAGGTGAAAGTATTTGAAGATCTTATCCCATAGAAGGGCAAGGAAATAGGGGTTAATAGATTATTTGGTATGGGAAAGAGCTGGTGTCATGATAGTAAATAAATAAGGTCTGGTTATGAATTTTTGGAAAAGGAGAGTGATCAGTCAGAAAATGGATATGTGTAGTAGAACTTCCAAATTAGCAAGTGAAGAAATAGAATGAATAGCAACTTCAGCAAGCAGGAAAATAAACAGAGAAAACAGGAAAAAAAGGAAACTACTAAAGACATTATAATGTAAACATAAAGATGGAAGAAATAAAAGTAATATATGCATTTGGGAATGGATTAAATTCTTTCATTACATGCATGAGCTCGATAAGGTTAAAATTCAGCTAAAATATGCTATTTATAGAAAAAAGTACACAAAATGTTTTTAAAAGTTAGAAAATAAGATATAACAAAACTAATAGCAAAAGTGGCAATATTAATTCATCAAGGTAGAATTTAAGATTAAAAAATAAGCAGAATGACAAGGGACATTATGAAATTATAATAGATACAACTAATGCAGAAGATACTACAGTCATATACCAAATAACAGTGAAATATATGTATGTGTGTGTATTTATGTGTGTGTGTATATATATATAAAATATTATATTGTGTGTATATATATATTATATTATATGTATATATTAGAAAAGCAAGTAGAATGTTGGAAAAATTCTCTTCTTTGGAAATTAGATAGATCTAATACACAAAAATAAATAAGGGCATGGAGAAATTAAATAATATTATTAATATGTTTTATTTACTAAATATAGAATCATATTTCCTGAAAGAAATCATATGTAATCTTTAAGGCCACAGAAAATTTATATAGATTGACTTGAAACTGGTTACAAAGAAGAGTTTATAGGCCACGTGTATTATTAAAATTCAATAAAATTAAATGTAAATGGAGTTACCAGAATATCTCACCCACTTGGAAACTGAGAAACGAACTAATAATTTGCTCTTTGATTCTTGACCATACAAACTATCCAGAAAAGAATATTTATCAAAACCCATGAAACTCAGTATAAGGTATAATTTACCCTCTGATGCATTTAAAAATGAGGAAAGATAACCAAAACTAGAGGGTATTACTCATCACAAAATTTTAGAGAAAGGAAGAACAAAACAACAACCAAACCAAACAAGACCAGGACAAAAGATTTGAGAGAGATAAAAATGGAAATTGATGAAATTTAGCATTTAAAATATTTTTTTAAAGTTACAGAAATTAAAACTTTGTTATTTGAAAAGACCTTCAAATACCTCATGAGCTCAATGAGAAAGCAAAAAAAAAAAAAAAAAAAAAAAAAGAAAAGAAATGAAAAAATGAAGAAAGAGGAGAACAAAGGGGGGAGGAAAGAAGGAGGAGAAGAAAGAGAAAGAACAGAAAGAGAGCAGGAGGAGAAGAGAAGGAATAGAAAGCAATGGAGGAGCAGAAAGAAGGAGAAGAAATAAAATACAAGATTAAGCATGAGAAAAGAGGTATTTCTACGGATACACAGATGTGGGAGAGATTAAAGGGATAAAAAAGAATTTACATGCATTTCTAGGCCAAACATTTGAAATCTTAGGAAAAAATGGATTTTTCCTAATAAAATAAAAATTGCTAAAATTGAGCCAAGAAGAACCGGAAACAAAAATTGACCAATTACTATAGAAAGGAATGGAAAAAGGAAAACAGACACCAGTACAAAGTGGCTTCACCGCTAAATTCTATGTTTAAGAAAAAGATAATTCCAATATTATAAAACTATTATATTCCATAAAAATGATTAAAACTGTTCCCAACTTATGAAGATTTGTTAACTTTAATTCCAAGACTTAAAAAGACACATTTTTTAAAGGAAATTAATTCAGCATAAAAAGAATGAAATAGTGATACATGTTAAACATTATAATGTAAATGAACCTCAAAAATATTATGCCAAGTGAAAGAAGAAACATGCAGAGACCACATATTATATGATTACCTATATGATCATAAAAAGCAAATCTGTAGACCCAGAAAGCAGATTAGTGGTTGCTAGGGATTGGGGTTAGGAGCAGTAATTATCTGCAAATGGTTCATGAGGGATCTTTTCTGAGTTGATGGAAATATTCTAAAATTGGATTTTGTTAATGGTTGCACAACTCTGTAAATTTATCAAAAATCATTGAATTGTATAATTAAAATGGATGAATTTAATGGTATGTAGACTATACCTCAATAAAGCTGTTTTTAAAAAAAGTGAATGAATAATAGAAAAAGTAAATCAAGACTAATCTCATTTATGAATATACATAAAAAAACTAAATAAAATGTAAAACAAGAGATTGCATGAGGCCATCATACGTATGCCATGAAAAAGTAGCATTTATTCCAGGAAAGCAAGAATGGCTCTTTATCAGATATTCTACCGACATAATCCATTTCTCTGAGAAGTCAAAGGGGAAAAAAAATATGAGCATATCAATAGATAGCAAAAAGTCACATGCTAAAGTTCATCATCCATTCCTAACAAAACAAAATAGGAAAAAGGGGCATTATATAATTTTACCAAAAGTCAGCAGCACATATTATTTTCAAACACAAATCATTAAAACCATTTTAATTTAAATCAAGAAGTAGATAAAATGCCCATTGTTATTCAATATCTTCTTGAAAGTTCTAGAAATGCAATAAGAAAAGAAACTGTGATAACAATATAAATGTAAGGAGAAATGTGATAAACTTATTTTTTTTAGATAATTTATTTTATACCTCAGAAAACCCAAGAGCCTCTAGTTAAAACAAAAGCAAAAACAAATTTCTTCTTCAATTCGTAAGAGGATTTGGTACGGTGGTGTGATATATGATAAAATTACAAAATGAAAAGTTTTTCTCTGATATAGCAATATGCATCTAGAAATTGAAGTGGAAACAAAATCATATTCACAATGTCGGGAAAAAAACAATGGAATCTTGGGAATAAATTTAACAACAAAGTAAGAAAAACCACTGTAAATAAAATTTACAAAATTGCAATATAGGATATAACTCTGAACAAACGGAAAGACAAGCAATGGCTGATTAATGTCATAAAATACCATCTTTTCTTACATCAATAGTTTAATACAATTCCAATGATAATATCAATAAATATTTACTTTTGATTGGATAAAATTATCTTAAGAGTTTATATGAATGAAAAAAATGCCAGAGATTTGCCAAGAAAAGCAAGCAAAAGGACAATGGAAAGAGAGAACATAAAATACATAAATTACATAAAAAACCATTCAAGATAGCCACTTAAATGAATTCATCATACTATTGGCAAATAAATAGACATATAGATCAGTGAAACAATTGGAGAATCCAAATCTAATATCTGAGGATAAATGAGAAAGCAATATTTCAATCAGTAAGAAAAGATAGATTAGTTATAAATGGTACTGGCAAAAAATGACTGTAATTCCAGAAGCAAATAAAGTTAATCCCTACCTCACTTAAAAAACAAAAAAAATGCAAGGACTATATATTAAATGAAAAAAATTAACCAGACAATAAAATATTAGAAAAGGAATATTTAGGACACTGAATACATTATTTGGGGTTAGGGAAATATGAAAACATAGGTATAGGACCACAGACAAATTTAAAACACTCATACGGGAAAAAAAAATGTATAAACAAAATGAATGGAAAACAATGATGGACTGGATTTCATAGAAAACAATGATGGATTTTGGACCATAGACAAATTTAAAGTCTTCATATGAGAAAAGAATATAAATAAAGTGAATAAAAAACAATCATGGATTTTGGAAAAAAAATTTAAGATGAGTAATGATTTAACATTTGCTTTGTATATACAGCCCTACAAACATCCCAATAGGAAGATTAGCAAAGAGTATGAAGAAGCAATTCACAGAAAGGCAATTCCAAATGGCCAAAAAACATTAAGATGCTCAAACTCACCAAGCGCTGGGGAATGCAAAAAACAAACAAACAAACAAAAAAACTGAGATATCACTTTATGCCCATCAGACTGGCGAGCACTGAAAGAGCAGTAATATCTGTTGCTGGTGGGGATACAGGGAAAAGGGACACTGTAATAAATTGCTGGTAGAAATATGCATTATTTTAGCTTTGTTGGAAAGCAATCTGGTAATATATATTAAAATTTTAAAATGTCCTTTTACCCAGACATCTCACTCTAGAAACTTATGCCATAGAAACAAAAATACATCGATAAGTAAGGCTATACATATAAGGATATTTACTGCATCCATGTTTGCTCTACCAAAAAAACTGGATATTTAGGGAATTCTTATTAGTAGGGGAATGGTTGAATATTATGAATATTATGAACATTATGCAACTCAATACTGTGTCACTTGGAGAAATTTCATGGCATGTTAGCTGTGTGGGAAAAGCAGGATACAAAATGGTCAGTGGTAATAAATCCATAATTTTAAATGAGAAAAATATGTATGTTTGTATGTAACTATCAACACACACACCCATGCATATATCTGTATCTAAATGTATAATACAGATTTAGATACAGATATATGAAATTATATCTGTAGATATAAATATAGATACAGAAATATGAAATTATACAAGCCAGGTTGTTAAAATAGATTACCTTGAATTAGAGTTCTGGGATGGTGTTGGTAGAGGGGAATGGAAGGGGAAAGGAGTGATGCCAACAAAATGTAGGAAAAACCCAGCATGAGTGATTTGATGCCATGTGCTTCAGACAGACTCTAAGACAGCCACCAATTATCCCCTCATCCGGGTATTCATACATTGTGCAATTTCCTCGCCTTGAGTGGGGGCAGGACTTGCTTCTAATCAACAGAAAACAGCAAAGGGAATGGTATGTGGTTTTTGTGACTGTATTGCATAGGACTGTAATTTCCATCTTGTGAGGAGACTCTCCTATTAATTCTTTCCTTTGCTGGCTTTAATGAAGTGAGCTACCCTATGGAGAAGTCCACATGGCAAGAAATGATGGCAGCTTCAATTAGCAGAGAGCAAGGAACTGAATTCTGTCAACAATCACAGGAACTTGGAAGTGAATCCTTCCCCACTTGATCCTTCAAATCAGACCCCAGCCATGGCCAACACCTTGATGGCAGCCTTTCAGAGGACATAGCTAAGCTGTGCCAGACTCCTGACCCATAGGAACTGTGAGATAATCAATATATGTTGCTCTAAGCTGCTAAGCTTGTGATATATTGCTATGCAGCAATAGATAACAAATATACCATTGGTGCATTTAAATAAAGTCATTTATGCACACAGGTTTTTATTTAGAAAAAAAAAATCATAACTGTGATTTATTGGAGAGCAACAATTTGTCCAGAAACTCAATTTTAACTGCAGACCTCACAGGAGAGAAACCTGAAACTTGGAAGTTAACTTGCCAGAAGTCATGCAGCTGGTGTTTGGTCAAGTATAGGTTAGAAACCTGGATGCCCCAAGTCAAAAATCCCATTGCTTTGTGCAGGTTTGTAGGTACTTTTCACTCATCCTACTGGGAATCCAGACAGGCAAAAATCTGGGTTGTCATCTGCTCTACTTCTCTAAGAAACTGCTATAAATCTCTAGAAACTTGAAGTCCAAAGATACATGTTGCAAATGACAGGTGGTCCCTGAACCATGCATCAGCAGCCCTTGGGCATAGATCTGCCTAGAACATTATGTAAAACTAGCATGATGGCTCAAGGGATGGCACATTGCACTGGGATATGCACTGCAGGTCTCTAGGGATATTAACACCATATGCCCAAATGCCAAAGAGCAAGAAGCAGCCAGATGTGGAGTCAGACAGGAGACATGGAAAGAGGGTGTTAGTAGTTGCAGAAAGAAAGGAAGTTGGAGTTTTCTAAATGAATGCTTTGTAGAATTAAATGAAAATAGAATCAATTGTTAACCAGTTTGCAAAATTCTGAGTTGATATTTAACATATTTCTTTACTGTCAGGTTTTTCAGAGACTTTAGCATGCTGATGTATATTGGACATAAACATTAACTTAAATTTGTTTGAATTTAGAAAACTGAGTTGGTTAAATAGTTTGAACACTAATATTGCATTTAAGAAACAAGCGAGCAAAACAAGAAAGTGCTTCTTTATTCTCTACATCTGATTCTACACATGTTCACTTCTCTCTACAAAGCCAACTTGGCATTGCCTTCCCTTACTCCCGATCGTAAAATTGGGCATGTCATTTGTAAGTAATGAACCACCATGATAACAGAATCCTGCCAATAATTTTTAAATGTTCTCCAAATATGCACTAATGAAGTCAAGAAAGTACATTGGAATTAGACAGAATACATAATCTTTCTAAATGCAAAAATCTAGCGTATCTGGTATTCTTCAAAAACTGTTATAGGGCATATTCCACAGATGATCCAGAGAAAAGCAGGTAACTTCATCAAGGATATCATGGAGCAGTTAATTAACAATAATCTTGATGATAATAATAATCATAATAAAAATAAGGATAAGAAGAATGCTTTAAATATATGTGCCCTTTACAAAACTTGTCCCTAACCATCATCTCACTTCATTCTCACAATAACTCAGTGAGATCTAAATCATCTATCTTTAGCTCCGCATTCAGAGGTAAAAAATTATATAGAGACCAGAAGAGGTTATTTATATTCCCAAGGTCAGATTTTTAATAAGTGAGAGAATTGTAATTGGGAATAGATTTGACTCACCGTAAATTTTGTGAGGAGGATGTTCTACATTCTGGGTGACTCTCTCAGGTCGATCTAACAATTCGTTAATTCTCTCTTCTGCTATATCTAGTCGACCATCCAAACTGACCATAGAGGTTTTGTTTTGTTTTGTTTTCCATATCTGTATTTTTCTTAAATGGGATTCCATTTTAATCTTAAAATGATCTGCTTATTTTCACGTTTTTCTTCCATTTCAGTTTTGGTGTGTATGTTGTCCTGCTTGCTCTTCTACTGACTAGCTGCTGTAGCCATAGGCTATAACATTATTTAAGGTAAGCTCAGTTATAGCTTTAGTTGTTTCCTGTGGCTGTCTTATGTGTCCTGGGCCTTCATAAAGCAGTTCGATGGTTGCTCTACTGTGGGGTAAGAGAAAGGAATTTATGCATTTCCAGGGCCTAGGCTAATGTCACTGTCAATTTCTCTGATTAGAGTTATATCCCATGGGGAAAGTAGAAATTTGAACCTTACAGCCATGTATGATATAGTCCTCAACCCCCTATTTCTTGTAGCTAATTATTTTGATATTAATCTTTGCTGTAAGATGTTCAATTTCCTTATCGCCTGCCTAAGCCACTGCCTAAGCAGTTTTTTCTGAGCCCTGTTTCAGATACAGAATAGCCCTATATAAAGGATAGCTTCATGCTTCTTAGGAGTTCTAGTTCCTTCTAGGCATGGCTTCTGCAGTTTTATTCCCCAAGCCTAGTAGGAATTGATTGCTCTTAGAGGTTTCAGCATCAGCTGTTGCTCTTTGCCCCAACTCTTATTCCTCTAGGTTTCTTTCACTAGGCACTTGGGGATTTCCCTTTCTTGAATTCTGGCATCTATCTCTGTTTATTTGCTTGCTCATCCATCCATCCATCCATCTATCCATCTATCCATCCATCCATCCAACTGGTTAGTTAGTTGATTATTTATGTGTTGAACTGGGTAAGGGAATTCCTTCTTAGTCAGCCACAATAAATAGATATCTAACTCCTGGGTCTTAAATCACATCACGTCTCAATATTAGTCTTCCACTTTGAAATCCACAAAATAATTGACACTATGGAAAGGGTAATTATGGCTTGTTCATAAAATCTCACAAGACTAGAATTAGGAAGAAGATCATGAAACCAAAAGAAGCAATTTGAGAATAAGTAAAAGGAAATATTACATTGCATTCCACAATAGGTAACAAACCTACAAAAGCACTTCTCTAAGAGCTATTTTAGTCCAGCTAATGATGTGTCAGGCATCTTCAGAGGTATTTCACATGAAGCGCTATCTTTAAAAATCACAAATATTCCTTGAACTAGAATCTATGTCAGGCATTTAGGATGCAGTGGTTAACAGGTGGGTCATGGCTGAGGCCATGTGGAGTTCACAGTCTAGTAGGAGTAGAGAGGAACCACGAAATCCCAGGGAAAAAGGAACACAGAGAAAGGTAGTGAAGAAGCTCTGAACAACTGATATTTAAGACAACACTTGAAAAATGAAAAGGAGACAGTGATTTTAGTCATGGTCATGTTGATCTTGATGAAATTCCTGTGAGACCTCAGAGTGGGTAGAGGTAGTCAGATAAATACATCAGGAGCTCAGGAGGCAAACTTGCATTAGAGACACTGATCTGTTCCATTTGGATGATAATTTATTACTCCATCACATTCAATTCTAATTCAATTTATAATTTTAATTTGTCATACATGAACAAGGTTTCAAAACTTAAAAAGTACAAAGGGATATACAGTAAAATGTGACTCTCCCTTCAACTTGGCTCCTTCCCCCCTTTTCTCTCATAGGCCCCTTCCCTGATGAGGTTTTGCATGCTTAATCTTCTCTTAGCATCACTTCTTGGATGACCAAGACTAATTTATCAGGACTGGTTAGGGGGAAAGGATCTTACAAAAGAGATTGAAAAGTTAATTAGAGGAGTAGAAGGAGAACCAAAAAGATCTTGTACCACTGAAGAGGAAAGAAAAGGAATATTACTATGGGGATGTAGTTGTGAAAAGTGTATGTTACTGCTCTGAAATAAATACACACATGTCTGCAAAGCATCAGGCTCTACCAACATATTGGTCATTGATGATCTTGGTGAAGATCAACTGTAGAAAATTCTTTTACGAAGATTTATATAAAGGAGAAGAGAAGATAAAGTAGCAGTATGAAAAGGAAAGGATGGCTGTCCAGAGGGAGTTTTTGTTTTTGTTTATAGGATGGGAAAGATTAGCGAGTGCTTATGGCCTATGGGAAGGATCCAGTAATGGCTGAGAAATTGAAGACATAGGAGAAAGGATAAGTAAAGAAGCAAAATCCTCCAGGCTAATGGAGTGAACAGGATGCAGAACATAACTGAAGTTATTAATTTTAGCTCTCCCCTTGTTACATAAATACAGGAGAAAAAGTGCGTGTTGGTACAAGTAGAAGTTGAGAAGATAAATGTATCATCCAACAGATTCTCTCTCTCTCTCTGAAGCAAAAGTCAAAGTCAGCTGTTGAATGAGAGAGGAGAAAATGGGAGTCTCGTGAAAAGTAGAGAGCTTCGAAATAATTTTATAGAGACAAGAAGAGCACATTGATGACAGGCATATGCTGGCTGTTATTAGTGGTCAGATATTTATAAATGCCTTTCTGTTCAATTATTGAATTTTCTCTAGCAGCATGCAGCTTCTTATTTATATACAGGGGTGGACATAGAAGGCAACTGAGTTCATACAGAAATGGACTTTTGCCAGAAGGTTGTGATGGGCACACACTTGGAACAAGGGACCTTAGGAAATTGTTAAGAGTGGTTGAAGAGTTGGGCCTTGGGATTTTAGAAAAATAGAAGGCAAAATGAAAAAAAACAGAGAGGCTTACACAATGAGGTCAAAGAACTGGGCATCCCAGTGAAGTCAAAACAACAACAACAAAAAAACAAAATGATGTTTTGGAAGCAATTGAAAGAACCTGAAAGAGAGAAGACTGGACAAATGTGGGAGTCTGAATTAAATATCAAGAAAGCAAGGAGTTCTAGATGATGGGCAACATCTAAGATAAGTGCATGGAAATGGGTCATTGGCATGGAATGAAGAAGAAAGACATGGAAGATGAGGAGAGCAAGGGATGGAGATGTCAGGATGCTGAATGGGCCACCCAAATGGACATGAATAGCAACCAGGATAATGGCATGGAAATGGCATGAAAAAAGAAAATGAGGATGGAGTCAATGTCTTAAAAAATTAAGTAGATTACAGTGATGAGGAGGTACCAAAAATGAGCCAGCCAAAATAAGTAAATGGGGATTTCACAGAAGAAAACAGAAACTTACATGTGCTTGAAGTTCTTGACTCCATGTCTTCAGGCAGAACATGCTATGCTGCAGAATTTAGGGAATACTCAGCTGGTCTGGCCCTGGCCTTTTCCATATGGCTATTGGGACCATATATTAAGATTCAAAAAATGGAACTTGTGATGTGCAGGCATGTATCGACTTATAAAACATTGTGACATTTTGTAAGTTGCACTTGACAAAGAAAATAAGGGGTATATGGTCACTGAAATTGGGGTATAGCTTGGACCCCAGCGTGGCAATAAATGGGATACAGGAGCAGATTCTCCCAAATGTGTGTCTCTCTGCTTCAGTTTTCCCTTCTGTGGCATAATAATCCTTATCTTGCCTTGCCAAAGGCCAGAACAGCCACACACACACAAAATGTTGGAAATTCAGAAATGCAAAGAATTCTTTAAATATCCAAAATTGGATTTTCAATTAAACTTCCCTAGCAAATGAGGAACATACAATTGAATATAGATGTTTTTACATGATTTGTTTTCTGTGCCTTCCTCCTTTATTCAGCCAACACCTTTGCTGCCTGCTATCACATAGGCACTAAATTATGTTCTAGGAATCAATGATGGATAAGACATGGACCCTGATCCCCATAACCTCACAATAAAAGAAAGATAAACTATGAAAAAATGAAACTATAATAGAGTACAATAATTCTATAGTAGGTTATAAACAGCGTTTTAAAAGTACAGAAAGGGGAATGATTTATTTTGCTTTAAATTATGTTTAAGGATGATAATGGCTACAATTTATTGTGCCTCCTACTCTCTGCCAGGTGCTGTGCTATATACTTCAGTTACGTCCATGCCCTCATTTCATCCTAACGCCATTGCAAGGTAGGTGTTCTCATTATTCCTTAGTACATGAGGAATTCGAGTGTTACAGAGGTGAAATAACTTATCCAAAGCCTCAAAGCTGGTAAGTCACAGAAATGGAATGTGAGCTTAAGCTATCTGCCCAAAAGGCTCAAGAATTGTCATTTTCAGGTCTCAGATCTGGGAGGTATGAGGTTGGCTTTATTTGTGATCTCTTAACCAGATTGGAGGTTCACAATGACCACTGTTACAGTTATGTTTCTGAGAGCTTTAATAATTACCTGAGTATCTGCAATTCTTCTTTTTTCCCCTCTGAGAAACCACAGCACTGATTCTGAACTCTTATCTCCTGAGGCCATGGCAGACATTGCCGATCAATCATGGGACTCATTTCCAGTATGCTCCAAGGCTCCCGGTGTTCGGCAATCTGTTAGTCCACATATTCATGACTAATTGATCAAATGGAACATATTTGCCATGTTTGTTCTGAAATGTAAACAGCCCTGGCAAATACAAATTTAGGGGGAAGATACAGTTAGAAAAATAACCAAATGAAGGTTTAGTGCATAGCAGGTGCATTTGAGTTTAGTAGATCCTTGATAAATATTCAAGTACATATTAAGGAGAGAACCACCTTTACTTTACTTACTTTTTGCCATATTATTTAATCTCCTGAACGTTCATCATGTATCAGAAGAGCTGTTAAGTAGCCTCTCTATTTCGGTGTTGCGGCTATGGAGAATTTGAATGACTTGCTCGAGGAAGGATAAGCAAGGGAAGGGAATCTGAGCATGCCCTCGCATAGGCTCCGGGCTGCCCCCTTCAAAACGCAGCCGATTGGCTGAGCGAGGACTGAGGGTGTTTGTGGTGGTAGCTGGAGGGCTTTTGCAAGGCCTATATTCTGTCACCCCTTGATGCTTGCCTTCCCCCGAAAGTGACAGCTGATGCATTGCACCTCTGTGTTAATGTAAACCTCAGTGTGTTCCAGAATCCCACATCTCCTGTTCTCATGACAAGCACTTCTTTTATGTACAATTTATTTCTCTCTTGAAAGCTCTATCTAGACACAGCCTTAGTTTCCAGGGAATTTCCTTGTCTTTAATATACTCTTCCAGATACGAGAAATGAAGCACGGTATAGGCAAGGGGTCTTTCCGGAGGGCTGAGTTAGGATCTGTTCAGAAATGGAACTTTGGTCCTCTCAGCATATAAGCCTCTTACATGTTACACTTGGATACATGATCATTAAAAAACCCCACCCCATAAATTTGTATTCCATCAATATATAAAATATATTCAATTTCTAAATACATAAAGTAACACCTTCCCCCATCCTCTTACTCTCTCTATCCCTCCTTACTTGGTTTTTTTTTTTCCTTCATAGCACTATTACCCTCTGACTTACTGCATATTTGTGTGTTCAACTGTTTACCATCTCTCTTTCCACACTAGAATGAAACAGAGGAGAAAATTTGTCCTTTTTGCAGGAGTAACCTTGGAACATTGCATCCTTTTGACTACATATTTGCTCAAGTTTGAATAAATGAATGATACTACAAATAATTCTTCAAAAGACAAAACTTGAATGCAGTAGTAGTGAAAATATTGAATCTTGAGACAGAGCCTGTTGATTTGAGTCCTTGTTCTTCTGGTTTCACCATTTTGATGTGTCTGATATGTGATGTGTGTGTGTCTGTATGTGCGTGTGTGTGGTGCTTGATCTTTTTCAGACTCTGATTCCCCATCTTTTCCCATTTAAAAGCAAGGATAATAATTCTTGTTTTATCTATATCACTTGATTTCCCTGAGGATCATATTGTATGAATATACTTTGGAAACCCTTAAGTGCTATACATATATTGATTATAGTCACACTATTATGTGTTCATAAATTCAGAGATAAAAAATCAGACTATGCTTTGGTGGTACAACCAATGTTCAGAAATTTTAAGAGGAAGGCCTTGAGCTATTGGTTGCTGAGAGGTCCTTCAGGAGTATTTTTTGCCTAGTCTTCTGCTTTTAGCCTCTCTCCCGCATCGTTACTTTTCTTCCTTTTTCCTTCCCTCTCTCCCTTATTTCCTCCCTAACTCCTCTACTCCCTCCCTCTCTCCTTCCCTTCCTTTCTTTTTAATTTCCTCATTATTTTTTTTTACTTTAATTTTTTCAAAGAAAAACAACACTGCTTAAATTAAATTAGTAGCTTGGACATGCTATGAGAATTATGAATTTATACTATTAAGGCAAATTGAGGGTTGAGTTACAAAAAAAAAAAAAAATGCAATAGAATGAAAAAAAAAAAAAAAGTCTTCCTACTTCCCATTGCCAGTCTATCAGTTTCCAGTCAAAACCTGAGTTTGGAGTAACTGCAAAGGAATCACTGCAACTTTAGGTAGAATCAGTTTGTCTTCTGTAAAAGGGGTGGTGGGAAAACAGAGCATGCCTGGGCTCCCAGCCTCTCCCAGCCTATAAAGATGGACTTCTTTAGTGTTTCTTCACTATGAGCAGGACAAAGGATCAATTTTTCTTAATCCACATAGATAAAGGATGGGCTTGAACATCTGTATAATTGGGGAAAGAGCAACTGCTTTGGAGTTAGAGCTAGCTTTGAGTCCCAATTCTGGCACTTGTTAGTTATGCGTCCTTGAGACAATCAAGTCTTGGAGAAAATAATGATACTGCATCAGAGGGATATGAGGCTTACTTGCTAAACCAATATAATATTGGATTATATGTCAATAAAAAATGTTTCACAATGAAGATATTGTGGTGAATGATATAAACATAAGGTTCTGACTTCATAAGCCCACTGTCTCACTTAACCTGATCACTCCAAATCACTCCTTTTTCTGGTTGCTCTCACTCCTGGCATGGTGCCTCCCACACCCAGCCTCTTAAAACATACTATGGGCCTCTCTCACACTGTTCCCGAGATATTTCAGGGTGATTTTTACTTCCAAGAAAATAGTTAGCAAATATGGGGAAATTATTCTAATCTGTTTAAATGAGTCAATGCTGTGTTGGATTGATGTAGAATAACCTTAGAGTTCCCTCTCTATGGACTCCAGCTAACTAGGGTTTCCTAAAATGTATAATGACTTAAGCTGGTAATACGTAAGTTGATTTTAGATTGTTCCTGGACAATGCTTTTAGTCTTAATTGTTATACATATACATACATGTATATATTATATTTGCGAGAAAAAAACAAAGTAATGAGTCCATCGATACAATGATTAATTTTATGTCTGTTATCACTTATGTTATGAAGGAAAAGTGGATTGATTTTAAAAGATTAAGTAATTATACAGGCATTATGTATATAAGGCAAAAAGAGTGAAGGTAAAACTTAAATAATAGAGGATTGGAAATACCACTTTAGATATTGCCTTCATTCTTTTTTCATATATCAAAGGAGTGGTTTTTGAGGTAAACATTTCCAATATGCTAAGAAGGAAAGGCTAATAGGATTATCATATAAATGTTCATGAACATATGTTGGCAGTTTTCAGAGTCATGCCACACACAGGATCTCAAGTGACCTCTACAACAGTGCTTTATGGTAATCAGAGAGAGAGGACTAGAATAGGGTGGGATATTTGGGTTAAGAGTAATGTCTGACCTCCTGTAAATGACAATTCCAAAAGAAAACATCAGAGAAATGGTGGGTGTTCTGGAATTTTTATCATAGGAGGAATTACTGACAGACCTGGAGTGATAATCTATCACTAAATCTTAGAGAAAAGATAATTAAAGGAATATATGGAAATTAAATTCAAATATTAAAGACTATTCTGTGGAATAAGAAGAAACTTATTCTGCATTGATCCACAGAGAAGAACTAGAATTAACAGTTGAAAGTTTCCAGAAAGCAACTTTTTAATCAATATAAAGAGGACCTTACTAATAATTAGAATTTTCTAATTAGGTCCTGGTATACTTTCTTCAGCTGCTCCTATTCCAAAATGCCGTCCTTGCTGAATTCACAGTTTTCAAAGTATTGTAGATTGCACTTCATTCATTTTCAAGAAAATTTCTGCTAACTATCCAAGCCAGGAAAATCATAGTTTGCCATTCTTTCTTTAAGTAAAAATGATGAACCATTAAAAAAAAAGCTGGTTCAGCTTGTAATTCAAAGGAAGGCAAAAGACCTTTCCTTGACCCAATCCTAATACTGTGGTATGCAACAGAAATGCTTTTTGTGTCGTTCCCATTTATTCACATAGAATATTGAAAGACATGTATTCAAGGATTGAGATTAAATAACATCAGTAATATTTACTGCTTTGTCAAGAACGTTCTTAAGTGAAAACAACATTGCAGAAAATGTTTACTGTGTGTGCATGGAAGCAAAGAATACACT
Source organism: Choloepus didactylus (assembly GCF_015220235.1). NCBI lineage: Eukaryota > Metazoa > Chordata > Mammalia > Pilosa > Megalonychidae > Choloepus > Choloepus didactylus. The sequence continues at coordinate 90,579,357 of NC_051310.1, read as the reverse complement.
GACTACTAGTATGGTTTAGGGCCACTGCCTTGACTCATGCTAAGATGCCTGGAATTTTGCCATCATTGCCTTTCTACCATATGCACAAGCATTGAGTTCAAAATCTTAGTAGTATTATGAAAATAATGTTGATCCTGCAGAACCCTGAAATAGTGTTGGAGACCCCCAAGGGTTTGCTCACCACACTTTAAGAACCACTAAGCAACATTAACCCCAATAAGTTATTTGGCTTAATTTTGAATGACTTTTGTGAAAACTAATTCATTACTTCCTAAGGCAGTATATTCTATTTTCAGGTATTCCTAGTGAAAGCAAATTATTTATTTAAAAGCAAACAACTATAGAAACTCATTCCTTAAAGGGACAAAGTTAATATAATTCTCATTAGTGGGGAAATAAATTTCTCATTTTTTTCCTTCTACTTTCAGAAGATTGTGGGGTAGGGAAAAACAGTGCAACCTTATGTAGATGGCCCACCTTTAACAATCCATGAATTTATATATAAGCAAAGCTATGCATAAATAAATACTAAGCATGGTGAGAGATATCCTGGAGAGGACTGATTTGCTTTGCAAAATAAAGGGAGTTTGAAGAGACAGAAGAAATTGTTGTTGTCTTCTTTGCTGTGATCTTTAAAATAATCATAGAAGGGATTTTTAAAAGTTGACTTAGTGAGGTATAATTTACATGCATTAAAATACACATTTAAAAATACAGTTCTAAAAGTATTCCTTTTAGTCAATGTAATTTTGAACTTCTCTTATCTATAGCTACATATCTAACTCAGAGAAAATAAAGTCTGAAAATGTGGCCTAACTTTGCCCAAATGTTCTTGGGCAGAATATTTCCTGTTTCTTTGTACCAGTATCCTCATCCTCTGAAATTAATCATTTGGACTGGATGATATGTAGGGTGTCTCCCAGTTCTAATTTTCTGTGATTCCATTTCCCCACAGTGGAGTAGGCAAACTCTTAATTATCCAATGAAGCTTTGGAAATTTCTGTGTAAATAGTTGTAATTCTTTCTTTGTGATTGCATTCACTTAAGCTCCCCCTTAAATAATCAGCTGCCTAATTTAGTGTTGTAGCCTCAGTTTGCTTAGTATTTTATATGTAGGTATATTTTGAGCAACAAGAATGGAAATGTTTATTCATAAATGTGAACAGTCTTGGACTTGTAAACCAACAGCAAAATGCCTTAAAAGTTTTACATCCTTTAGTGAGAATTATGACTCTGTCTGTGTCGAGGTGAAAATGGCATTCTTCTTTCCTAAGAAATTAATAATTTCATGTCTCCCCTGGAAATTGAAGTATCGATCAATGAAGGAAATGTTGGGTTGGGGAAGAATTGTTATTGAGATATAATTTACATACTGCACAATTTATCCATTTAAAATGTACCTGTTCATGATTTTAGTATATTAAAAGAGTTAGGCATCCATCACAACAATCAGGTTTAGAACATTTTCATCATCCCCAAAAGAAACCCAATTCCTTCTGGTAATCACTACCAATGCCCCTATCCTTCTAAGCCCTAGGCAAATGCTAATCTACTTTCTGACTTCATAGATTTGCCTACTCTGGATATTTCATGTAAACAGAATCATGTAATATGAGGTATTTTCAGCTTCTTTCAGCTGACATAACATTGTCAAGGTTCATCCATGTTGTAGCATGTATCAGTACTTCAGTTTATATACCAAGGTGTGAAACTGCTAGGCCAAATGAAAATTATACATTAAAACTTCTTGAGGAACTACCAGATTGTTTTCCAAAACGGCTGCAGACATTTTACGTTTCCAACAGCAATGTATGAGGGTTCTGGTTCTCCACAAACACATCAACACTGGCTTTTTGATTATAGCCATCCTAGTGGATATGAAACATATCTCATTGTGATTTTGATTTGAATTTCCCTAATGACTAATGTCGAGCATTTTAATGTGTTTATTGGTCTTTGTTTATCTTAGTTGGAGAAATATCTGTGCAGAAACTTAGCTCATTTTTAAATTTGGGATGTTTGTATTTTTAATTGAGTTACAAAAGTTCTTTGTTATGTTCTAGATATAAGCCACTATTAGATATATGATTTGCAAATACTTTCTGCCATTTTACGAGTTGTCTTTTCACTTCTTGATAGTATCCATTAAAGCAAAGGTTTTAATTTTGATGAAGTAAAATTTATCTGTTTTTTCTTTTGTTACTTGTGGTGTTGGTGTCATATCTAAGAAACCATTACCAATTCCAAGATCATGAAGACTTGCCCCATGTTTTCTTCTAAGAAATTTATATTTTTATCTCTTACATTTAGGTCTTTTATCCATTTTCAGTTGTTTTTTATATATTATACTTGGTAGGGGTAAAATTTCATTGTTGCATTTGGTTATCTAGTTGACACAACACCATTTATTGAGAATATTTTCATTTCCCAATTGAATGGTTTTGGCACCCTTGTCAAAAATCAATTGACCATAGATGTATGAGTTTATTTCTGAACTTTCATTTCCATTCCACTGATTTGTGTGTCTGAGGCCAGAACCATGTTCTCTTACTGTGGGGACCGAGGGCCTGAGCCACCTTCCCTCCATAGTGAGAGTGAGTTATTGCACATAGCTGCCTACTTGACTGGGACAGACCTAAAAGGTCATCAGACCTCCCCAGGGTGGGGAAAGAATGTACAGATGGTATTTGTGCTGGTTTGGCTATATTATGTCCCCCAAGAAAAAGCCATTATCTTTTAATCCAATCTTGTGGGATATTTGGATTAAGTTGTTTCCATAGAGATGTGACCCACCCAACTGTAGGTGATAACTCTGATTGAATTATTTCCATGGAGGTGTGGCTCCACCCAATCAGTGTGGGTCTTGATTTAATCACGTGAATCCTATAAAAGAGCTTACAAACAGAAGGCACTCAGAGCAGCTGAGAGAGACGTATGGGAGATGGCTGCTAAAAGCGACTTATGCTCAAACTTTGGAGATGCTAGCCCAGAGTTTGCTCCAGAAATGCTACGAGAGAACAAATGCCCATGAGCAACATTTTGAAGAATGCACAGGAGCTGAGAGAGGAGCTGGGACACAACCTGGGATCAACAGATGCCAGTCACGTGCCTTCCCAGCTAACAGAGGTTTTCCAGATGCCATTGAACTTCTGTCTATTGTTCTATTGAAAAAGAGACATTAAAGTCACCAACTATTATTGTTGGATAGTTTTGCCAGATATAGGATTCTTGGTTGGTGGTTTTTCTCTTTCAGTATCTTAAATATATCAACCCACTTCCTTCTTGCCTCCATGATTTCTATTGAGAAATTTGCACATAGTCTTATCAAGCTTTCTTTTATGTGATAGATTGCTTTTCTCTTGCTGCTTTCAGGATTCTCTCTTTATCTCTGACGTTTGATAATGTGATTATTAAGCATCTTGGTATAGGCCTATTCAGATCTATTCTGTTTGGGGCACGCTGCACTTCTTAGATTCATAATTTTATGTCTTTCATAAGAGACGGGAAATTTTCATTGATTATTTCCTCTTTTATTGCTTCTGCCCCTTTTCCTTTCTCTTCTTCTTCTGGGACACCAATGACATGTAAATTCTTGATTTTCATTTTGTCTTTAAGTTCCCAGAGACGTTGCTTATATTTTTCTATTCTTTTCTTTATCTGTTCTTTGGTGTGTAGGATTTCAGGTGCCTTGTTCTCCAGTTCCTGAGTGTTTTATTCTGCCTCTTGAGAACTGCTGTTGTATGTTTTCGTTGTGTTTTTCATCTCTTGTGTTGTGCCTTTCATTTCCATAGTTTCTGCCAGTTGGTTTTTTGAACTTTCAATTTCTACCTTATGTACATCTTGTGTTTTCATTATACGGTTCAGCTCTTTCGCCATATCTTCCTTAAACTTTTTGAATTGACTTATTAGTAGTTTTTTCAATTCCTGTATCTCAGTTGAAGTGTAAGTTTGTTCCTTTGGGCCATAACTTCATTTTTCTTAGTGTAGGTTGTAGCTTTCTGTTGTCTAGGCATGGTTTCCTTGGTTACCCCAATCAGGTTTTCCCAGACCAGAACAAGCTCAGATCCCAGAGGGAAGAAATATTCAGTATCTGGTTTCCCTGAAGGTGTGTTTTAGAAAATTGGTACACCCTGTGATGCCTCAGGTCACTGTTATTTTCTGCCCAGCAAGTGGCAACTGTTGGCCTATAACTCTTGACCGGTGTGAGGAGGTGTGGCCACATTCCCCCAGACTCTGGGGTCTGGTTCTGGATGGAAAGGGCCCCACCCCTTTCCTCTTAGAGAAGATAGACCCCCTGGAGGGAGGTCATTAGCATTTCAATGGCATCTCTCTGCTTGTGCTATCTCCACCCTTCTCTGAGTCACAGCACTGGGAATTGAAAATGGCTGAGGCTTTCTCCACTGAGCTGGAAGAGAAACAGATAGTCCCCTTCAGACCTAGTCCAAGCGACCCTCTGGCTCTCCAAGGTCAGTCGTCACCCAAAGCCTCTGTCTGCGTTTGGGGGATTCATACCTATAGTGAGCAGTTCACACTTGCTACTTAAAACCCCAGTTGGAGCTCAGCTGAGCTATATTCGCTTGCTGGGAGAGAGCTTCTCTCTGGCACCAACAGGGTTTGCAGCTCAGGCTATGGGAGAGGGGTCTCACGACTTGGATCCGCAGGTTTTACTTACAGATTTTATGCTGTGATCTTGGGCATTCCTCCCAATTCAGGTTGGTGTATGCTGAGTGGATGGTCTCATTTGTCCCCCTGCAGTTATTCTGGATTATTTACTAGTTGTTTCTGGTATTTTTTAATTGTTCCCAGGGGAATACTTAGCTTCCCACTCCTCTGTATGCCACCATCTTCCCAACTCTACATTATATAATTTTAAGTCTTTTAAAGAATCTAAGAGAAGAAAGTGAGCATATATATTATACTATTTGTTTTTTTAATTTTATTGTTTACCATTTCTGATTCTTTCCATAGAATTGAGTTACTGTCTTGTGTCTTGTCTTTATCCCAATACAGCTGTGTTCCTACTTCTTTCCTTGTTAGTGTTTTGGTACATATATTACATTTTTATATGCTATAGATTCAACAAAACAATTATATGCATACTATCTTATGTAATTGCTTTTAAATCAGATAAGAGAATAAAGGAGAAGAAATATTTGTTTACACATTGTTAATATAATTATGAAATTACTGTTACTAGTGCTCATTGTTTCTGTAATGTGTGATTTTGAATTACTGTCTGGGTCACTTGCTTTCAGCCTGAAGAACTTCTTTTAATAATTCTTATAAGGTAGGTCTGCTAGCAACATATTTCCTCAGTTTTTTCTTATTTGGCAATGTCTTTATTTTGCTTTCATTTATGAAAGACAGTGTGCTGCATATGATTTTTAATTGACAGTTTTTTCTTTGAGCTCTTTAAATATCTTATCCCATTGTCTTCTGGTTGCCCATTGTTTATGATGAGAATTCAGCTGTTAATCTTATTGGGGTTCCCTTCTAAGTGTTGTGTCATTTTTCACTTGCTGCCTCAAGATTTTTCTTTGTCTTTAGCTTTTAGTATTTTCACTATGATGTGTTTGTGTATGAATCTCTTTGTGTTTGTCCTAGTCAATATTCATTGGGAATTTTGGATATGTAGATTAATGCTTTTCATTAAAATGTGGAAAGTTTTCAGCAATGATGTCTTTGAATAACTTTTCTGCTCCTTCTCTCATTTCTTTCTGGTCCTCTCAGGATGTATATGTTGGTGCTCTTAATGGTATCCCACATTTCTCTGGGGATCTGTTCATTTTCTGCATTCTTTTATTTTCTCTGTTCTAAAGATTGCATAAGCTCTATTGGTCTACCTTCAAGTTCACTAATTCCTTCTTCTGCCAGTTCAAATCTACTGTTGAGCCTCTCTAGTAAAATTTTCATTTCTATAATGTACTTTATAAACTTCAGAATTTCCATTTGGTCCTTTTTTTTAAAATAATTTCCCTCTCTTTATTGCTAATATTTATTTGATTAATTCATTGTCATCATATCTTCCTCTACTCCTTTAAACATTTCCTCTAGTTCTTAGAATATATTATAATAGCTACTTTGAAGCCATTGTCTGTTAAATCCAACCGCATGTCATTCCCACAGACAGTGTCTGTTGCATGCTTTTATTCCTGTGTTTGGATCAGACTTTCCTGTTTCTTTGCATGTGTCATGATCTTTTGTTGGAAACTGGATGTTTTAGATCATATAGTGTAACAAATTTGAGTACAGGTTCCCATCTTTCTCCAGGGATTGTTATTATTTGATTATTTATTTGTTCAGTGAATAGCTGGAGTATTTTTGTGATGTCTATTCCCCTGAGGCAAGCTAAATTATAAATTATGTATTTTGATATAGAATTATATACCAGATAGCTGTAAGATGAAATTGCAAACTAATGTGCATAGAACATGTTCCTGATTATGTAGGTGGAAATAGGTGGTACATCTATGTTTGTAGTCTATTGCAGTCTATTTCTATAAAAGAGACAAGAGAAACTGGTAAGGTGTCTGGCTCCAGGAGGAGGACTGAGGACTGCAGGTCTATTATGAGAAAAAAAAAAAACTTAGTTTTTCTTTCATACTCCCTTTTACAAATATTTTGTTTTTTCATATGTGTACCATCCTTTATAAATATCCAAAGATAAAAGGAGTTTTTTTTTAATTTTAACAAAGAGTCTTAACTATCTTTTCATATTAAATTTATGAATGTATGCCTTAAATAGAAACTAAATTATTTTATTTAGAAGTTCTCATGTTATTAGAGATCAATGATTAGTATATATAAAATATATATCAAATATATCAAAGTGGAATATTCCATGGTTATTTGATATTTTTTGCAAACAAACCAATCTTAGTCTGTTATTTCATCTGTTAATGCCACTGATAAAAATTATAAGACTTAACAAAGGTTAACAAAGTTTTAGAAGTGAAATGCTAATCGGGAGAAAATGCATGTATTTGTTCCTTGTTTCCTTCCATGCATATATTTGTTCATTGTTTCCTTCCATTGTTTAAATATTTGCCCACAGCAATAGTCATCAACCCTGCCACTGTGTCCACTCCCACACCACCAGGGTGTCCCCTTACACAGTCTCTTCTTGCTTAATGAGAATTCCAAGATCATTTCCAGGAGGCACTCATATCTTGATATCTATAGGCAACCAAGAAAACTGTGAGCTCTTTCTCAAACATCGTTGTCTGAGTTTCCCTCCCCAAGAGGAGCTCATGTCCTCTCATTTTAGAGTTAGTCTCCTCTCTGGTCAGGTTCACTACAGCAAGATTAACCTGTCATTAAAAAATATAATTGTACTTTAGTTTTCTCCTGTTTCTTAAAGGGATACTGAACTTAGCTCCAAAGCCCCTTCCCAGAATGCAGCAGAAAAGCCCATAGCAATGGAAAGCTGATTATTTGCAAAAGTGGGTCTCCTAATTGGGAAATGTGATGGAATGAAAATAGTGAGTCCCCAGTAATCTCTTTCTGAAATGATAATGTGTTCCACTTAATGAATATTAATGTCATTATCAAGAGCCTGGAAAATTTGAACCTGTGAGATAAGAATTTGTTCTACCTCAGAAGCAACATGCTCACTCATTCACACTTTCCCCATTCACCAAGGCGAGTCTGCCATTCTTGGTGGGACACCCCTTGCAGACAGCAATTAGCATGTACACAGAACTCTAATTGGTTGTGATTTTTAAAATTTTTTCCCCCATTCTTGGGGATAATTATCCTTGCTTTTCACCCTTTCTTTTCTTCTGTTATAAATTCCCAACAGTGAAGTGCAACATATTAGATGCAGCCATAGTTCAGAAGGCCTGACTGTTTTATTAAGCAATGCAAAGGAATCTATACCTCCGCATTTGCATTGTGTGTGTCAAGAGTCTTATTTGAGGCTCTGTAATTATTCTTATAGTAGAAAGTACTTTAGACATGTTTGGAACTCTTATTCGGGACCTGGTTGATTTTCCCAGGGAAAAGGGAAGTAAAGGCCTGTTCTGTGATTGGTTTTGTCTGCCTGGTGTAGCCAATGTGATTCATTTCTTTCAAGACAGTTTTCACTTAATATTCAGGTCTAGACTCTGACAGGGTCCCAGAATAATTACAGCCTATGACCAAGATAATAACACTTTTTAAAACTTGAGATTTCCAAAAGAAATTACAGTTGCACTTGAAGACCTGTACACGTAGAATTTAATTTTAAAAAAATTAAGCATACATAAATGAATTCTTGTTAATATAGAAATATGGGACAAGGGAAAAAAAAAACATTTTGTAGCAGGGAAAAAAGTCAGATTTTGCTCTACCACCTTGTAAGGAGAATGGAATCAGATCGTGGGCATCTTCTGGGTGTTTTGAGCTCAAAGCTAATGTGAATATAATGGCATTTTTCTCAAAGCTGAAATCTTGGCTCTAAGAAATGAGAAAATGTACTGGAGAAGAGACATTTCTGGAAGATGGAAGAATTTTGAGACTTCTTTGTAGGAAAAGGCTCGTAGGCAGAGAAAAGTCAAAGCTACAGGTAAGAAAGGAAAACTTGGGAAAGAAGAGACAAATTTGAGGGGGACCTTTTTTTTAATGAAATGCTGTGTGCTAGGTATTATTAAACTCTATACTGTGCCCAAATAAATTTCTCAATGAAAAATCATTTTCATTTTGTGTAAATGGGGCTAAGTGCTGAGTATTCTTTTGAGTTTGTGTGTGAGGACCCCAAGAAATTCCTCCCTGAAAACATTAGTTTCTGTTTATGTGCAGGGCCCAGTGTAGTATATGACCAGATGGGGGTCGTGTATTTCTTGTCCCTCCTCAAACTTCCAGCATCCTCCCCTTGAACCCTCACAGCTTGTTGCCAGCCAAGTGAATCACGTCCCCCCTCAGTGCTGGCATGCTAACATTGGGGAAATCTCAGCACAGTGATCCCTTGCCAAATCTTAAGAAACACCACCATTGGCAAAAATGCAGCTGATAAAATCAGTTTCATAGCAAATATGGAATTAGGGGAAAAACAATGAGTGAGTGGCGTTGAATGTGTATGTATGTGTGTGTAAAATAAATGAGTTGCAGAAAGCATCCATTCCTAAAGCAAAGCAAATTTTTTATCATTCTGAATCTGTTCAGGTAGATGAGGGCTCACCTGCATCAAGGTCCACAGCTACCCAGGGGCCACTGCTGCTGGACGTTGAGGACCTGAAGCAAACCACGACATTTCAAACCAACCTCACAAACCTGAAACTGAACGTCGTTTGCACTTTCATTCCCTCTTTGCCGTTCTTTCCTTGCATTGGGAAGCAGCATGAGGCAGTGGTTAAGTGTCCAGATGCTGAAGCCAGACTGAATTTGGTGCCCAGCTCTGCCATTTATGACTTGTGATACCCCGGACTTCTTACCTCATCTGTAAATGCAGATTAAAATCGTTCTTACCTGGCAGCAGTCATGGGGATTACGTGAAGAGATTTAAGGAAAGGGTGTAGAGCTGTTCTTGGTAAGTAGGAAGCACAATGTGTACATTTGCTCTTTTTGAGCAAGGATAGGTAAATTGCTTGGGCAACTACTGGCCTCTTGAACAGTTAACAGTTATTAACTGGGCCTGACACTTGTCCTTCCACTGAAGGGATGGCATGCAAAGGAATCTCTCTCTCAGCACTATTGGAAGCCTGGCCCAATGGGACTGAGACTAGGCAAGTTCTGAGCTGTGATTCTGCTATGTAGTCACAATTTCTCAACTACATACATTATAGTACAATTTTTGGACTTTGTGAGCAGGATCTATTAGGAGAGACTTTTAGCATCAAGAGAGGTAATGCAATGAAATTTACATGGCTAGGGGAAATTAATTCCGTAATATGAATGGCAATAATGGTTACTGGTAACTTTTATTTTCTTCTGCTTTTTAAATTAAATTAAACTGTTATTTTTAAATAACAATGTAGTAAATGAAGAAGAATGAAGAAGGTACACCCAAAGTTTTAAATATTTTTCACCTTGTAGGGAAGAAAAGTCTTGAAGAAGAAAGGGAAGGACAAGAGAAAAATCATGCGAACACACAACAGATTAATGATAGTGAAACTAATTTAGAGTAACATCGCTCATATCTTTTTAAATTTTTAATATTTTCATTAAAATTTTCTTTGTACATATACCCACAGGCATACTTTTTACCAAAAATATTGTGAAGAAGTGAACAAAGCAAGCATAATAATATTTTAGTGTAGTTTTTATTCTTTTTTATTTATTTCCTTTCCACACCTCAGCCAATTAAATCCTCTGCCTTGTATATCCCCCCAACACGTGTTAAAAACCTAAAAAGTATCCTTTCATATTTTTGTCCATGATTAAAAAGTCATAATCATATACATATACAGTTCTATGCTTTGCTTCCTTCTTTAAAAGAGATCCTTTTGTACCTATTCTTTTGCCTCTTATTTCACTCCCAAGTAATACAACAAGGAAAAAATCTAGTTAGCTGAACTAATGAGTTCATTTTTGAAAAATGCTGCAAAGAATTGCATGTTTGTATGTGCAGTAATCAACCATTCCCCTACGGATGGATGTTCACTCAGTTTACATCCAAAGATGCCACAAGAAGCAAGCTAGCTTATATTTTCTTAAATAGTATAAAGATTTGTTGCCTCACTATCCTTTTCCCTACATTGCCCCCAGCAATATCTGCTTTTTAGTATTTTATTTCATTTTTCTAAATTTTATTTTAGTCCTATGGGTATGATGTGATAGCTTGTTGCTTAAATTTGCAAAAAGAGTTTGAAGATCTTTTTTGTAAGTTTGTTGGCTTTTTGAGGTGCTCTATAGTGAAATTGTTATGAAAGTTCATGGATTGTTGTTGAATGCTTTTTGTGTCATTTGTAGAAGCGCTTTACTTTCTCTCCCAAATCTAATATTTGTCTGTTTATTAATGGCATGGTTTACCATTTGAAACGTGTTAATTTTACATGGTCAAATGTATCTATTTCAGAGATTTGGAGTCTTTAGTCTGGTTTAGATATTTTCCCTGCCAATAGATTGTACACGTTGTTTTCAAGATGGTCTATAAGAGTTTTATTGTTTCATTTTTTTACATTTGTCTCTAATCAGTCTGGAAAACATTTTCTTCTATTGTTTATAATTGAGGCCAAATTTCATTTCTTCCAGATAGATGGTCTGTTCCATCAGCACCATTTATTTAAAAATTGGTTCTTCTCTAACCACATTGAAATAGAAACTGAATTTTCATACAGACCAGGATGTAGTCCCGAGTTTTCTATTCTATTCCCACAATCCGGTTATCTCTTCCAGCCACTGTCGTATTGATTTGATTCCAGTAGTTTCAGAATATTCTAATTCTTGGCATGACCCATATTCTTCTCCTCATTCTTCCTTTCCATTAAAAAAAAAATGTGGCTATTATATGACAATTATTTGTCCAAATAAACTTTAAGATTACTTTATATAATAACAAAAAAAAAGCTCTCTTTTGGACTCTAAGTGAAATGTTGTTATATTTAGTAACTTAGAAAAAAATTATATTTTGTGATCTTAATCTTCCATCCAAAAGGATGGTAAGCCTTTATATTTGTTTATATATTGTTTTATAGCTTTCAAGAGATTATATAACATTATAATAGATTTATTGTGCCTTTTCTGTTAAATTTATTTTTGTTCTGTAATTTATTTTGCTATTATGACTCTTTTTCCCATTTCCAGTACAAGCATCCACTGCTAACTTATACAATCCTATTATAAATCTTATTTTTATCAGTCTTTTGTTTCCTAAGCAAACAATCTGATATTATAAAAAAGTTTCAGTACTTTTCCACCAATATTTATACGTGGCCCTTGGCATTCACCAGAACCTCCAAGTTAATGCTAAATTATAATGGGTGATAGAGGGTATCCCTAATCCTTGATTTTAAATGAAATATTAAATATTACCTATTTAGGATAAGATTTGCTGTTGGGTTTCATGATTTTATTATATTTTATTTGTTTTCCCCTTTGTTTTCCATTTACCATTTTAAAGTCTGCTAAATTTCATCAAATATAACTTCATCATGGATTTATTTGCACGTTTTATTCTTCTTCATTTTCTTGAGACAATGTATTATGCAAATAGATTTCCTTATACCAAACACACTGGTTTTCCTGAAATAGACCCTATTCTTTTAATAACTTTGCAGGATCAATTCTCTAACATTCTGTTTGAATTGAGATTGTGCAATATTTATCTTTTCTGTAGCAACTTTAGTATATGTTTGTATTAAAATTAAACTGTACACACAAATGGATTGGTGAAATGTTTATCTTTTTACCTATGGCTGGTTAAACAGCATTGGAATTATCTAATATTTAAGATTAAACTCGGTTGGAAATTTATCCAAGCCTGTTGCCTTTTGTTGTCCTTTCCATGGTAATTAGCCTATTCAAAATTTCCACTTCATATTGGGTCAATTTTTGTGATTTATATGCTAGGAAATCATCTATTTCCTTCAGGTTTTCAAATTTACTGCCAAAGAATTGCATGCTTAACGAAACTTTAACAGACAATGTAGACAATATAATTCCATCCATAAAGTTACTTACTGTAAATAGGTAAAATTGGATATGTACTTGGTAATACATTGGGTGATATGATGGAATGAATTGATTGCATTTGAGGATAAGTTAGTGGGTAATTATTTTCCCCACAGATTTCTGTTATTTTAATATGACATCAGCAACATTATTGAAAAGATGAAACATTGCACAATGATGGTTAAGCAGGTGAGTTTGAATTTGGACAGACATGCACTCAAATGCTGGGTCTGCCAGGTATTTACTGTATGAGGTAGGCCTGTTACTGGAAGTCTCCTAACCTCAGTTTCCTGTTTTGTAAACTGGGGACAATAACATTACCTCACACCTAGGGCTGATGTGAGAACAAATGATACAATGCAAACAACTTAGCACAGGGTCTGATGCATGATAAGCTCCAATTTATTGTTAACTGCTGTCATCAATAGGAGGAATTGGTTGCTACAGTTTGTCTTTCATCACAATTGACACTGCTTGTGATTCCACTTAGCCTTCCCAGCCTTAAGGCTTGAGACTACCAAAATGAATAGTCTTGTTGTAGGGGTGCTTTGTTTTTATTGAACTTACAGACCCTGGCAAATCAAGAATTCAGTCTAATTCAGATTGATATGCAGATGGCAGAAAGGTCTCCAGGCAGAGGTGTAAAAGTGACAAGAGTGATATGATTGCAAAGAATAATAATGGGTCAAGTGAGGAGAAGCTGGAGGAATTTTGGAAGAGACGACAGAGTGGCACTGATGGGGATGCAAACTGTTTCAGCTTGCTAGGGTTTAAATCCTGTCTCAACCACTTACTAGCTGAGCCTTGTGTCTTAGGGCTCTCACCTTTAAAATGTGGCTAAGATAGCATTGGTCTCATAAGGCTATTTTGAGAATTAAAGCAGGTGATGTAAAAATCCCATGATACTCAAAAAATGCTTCATATTAGGTGATGGGCAAAGCAATGCAAATAGAGGAAGACTCTCAGATAAAGCATTGAATAGGAGGATATAAGTTCTGGGACACTGGTCTCATGCGCAAATGCCCATCAGCAAGGAAGATGATGAAATCAGAATTTGTAGGTGGCCTGATTCCCAAAGGAGAGAGATGATAGAGAAAACAGTACATGGCCATCTTCTCTATACCTTCTGCAATTATGACTGGATTTGGAAAGAGTTCATGTTGGGCAGGGACTTGGTCTCTGAAATCAAATTGAATTTTCCGAGTGTTAATACTTATGTCAGTGTAGGTACTGAGAAATGGCAATAGGTGTGCGATGTGTATTTAGAAATGAACCTTTGAGGGGAGAGTAGGAAATCTAGGGTCTAGCAACTCCAGCGTGATGGTGTGGAGAGAGGCAGTGCTGCTAGGAGACGCAGAGATGCTGGGGGAAAAGTTGGGGAAGAAAAATGAGATGAAGGATTGACATACCTCATGAGCTTTTAGAGCTTTGGAGTTTTTCTGTAGTTTTTTGTTTGTTTTTAAAATCGTTGTTACTGCTTTGCTGTTGCCTTTCAAGCAGGTTGTATCCAAGGGAACCAACCACTATGGAAGGAGGAAAGGAGTTTACTATGGAGGAAGTCTAAGAGGAAAACCAAGGGTGGTCTAGAACAGGGTTGCTTCCCCCACACTCAAGGAGAGCGTCTTCTTACTGAATACTGAGAGAAAGACTTAGGCTGATTAGAAAAGAAATCTGCTTCCCCAAAAGACTAAGAGAATATGTAACAAGTGGTCTTGGCCTGGCCAGGTAGGTGAGAAAGGACTGGGAAGGAGAAAAAAACTGCTCACAAATGCTGAAATTCTCTGAATACGTACAATTTGTCCAATTTGCTTGAAGTTTGTATCCTGATGTTTCCTCTTGCAGCAGTGAAAAAGCCTGCATACTTTAAAGGGACGACCAAGCATGATGTGCTGGGGAGCAGGGAGAGAAAAATTCAAGTAAAAGGCGAGGCAAGAGCCCCCAGGTGCATTGTCTTTGACTCAGAAGTCCTGCTTTCTGGGATGGCAAGGTGAGAAAATATTAAAAGAGCAGCCAAACTGACTGTGTCATCATCAGGGCTGTACTTTAACACAGATGATGTCTCTGAATTCCTAGTCAAAGAGAAGGTTATGACGGGGTTTGGGAAGGGAATGGGGAAAAGATTGAGAAGAATGAGTCTGGAAATGTGGATTAAAACAAAAGGAAACCTTTTATCAAGTACCAAACTGGCAAAGACTTAGAATTATAATACCTAATGTTATCTAGGAGGAATGGAGAATGGTCCTCGGATTTACCCATTACAAGTGGGAATATTCATCAGCACAGTCTTCCTGGGCTCAGCTTTGGTAATGTGCACAGAGAGCCTTAAAATGAGAAAACTTTCAAAGCCCATGTTTTTGTTAGGATTAGTTTCAGCTGTGTATGATAGAAAACATCTAAAGTGATTCAAACAAGGTAAAAGTGTATTCTTCTCTCTGTAGGCGGGAAGTCCAGGGACTCCATAGAAGGTGCCAGGGGCGTGGGAATCTTCTATTCTGTTGCTCCATCAGTCTCAGCAAAGCCTTCTTCTCATGTCACTGGCAGCGCCTTGACCTCCATCTGCTTTCTCAACATCAGCCCAAAGTCACACACTGCACTTCCTCTCAGATCTCAATGTCTACTGCTTCATCATGAGGCTGCTTCTGGCTGAAAGGGTAGGCATTATGTCAAGGAGTCAAATACTAAAAACAAAACAAAAAACAGAGCAACTACTGAGGAAAGATTAGCAGTCTCTGACATGTTCCACTTTTGTGAATTTATCCAAAATATGTAATCAGAAAGCTATTCAAAAAAATACGTATGCAGGGGCCCCACCTTGATCAAGATGGCAGAGTGAGACGCTTCAGTTTTGTTCCCCCCACAGAAGCCTTGAACAACCAGCAAGAACTGGCAGAAAAATATTTTTCAAAGATCTGGAAAACATCTGAAGGACTGTAATAACAACCAGCACTGAATCAAGAAAAAAGGCTACTTAAAATCAGTAGGATCTCATGGTGCCCTGGGCCCCTCTCCAACCCATCACGGGTTTGGTGCAGAGCCAGCCCATGCTCCCAGTGCAGGTCCCTGGTTCCCATTCTGGAGGGAGCAGAGTGACCCTCATGCACATACACAGAGCACAGAAGGATCGCCCAATCTGTCAGTTACTGGCTTGAGGGACTCATCAGCCCAGAACTTGCTCTGCATGTAGATGGCAGCTCACCAGTGTCTCCTACAGAACACTGTGGGACAGCAGTCAAGTGGCTGCCTGGGGCAAGGGATTGTTGGCTGTAGGGCATTCAGTGCAGTGCCTGGGACCATGAGGAAACTGTTTCCTAGGCTGTTTCCTATCCACCTAAGCGGGGGGATTCCCAGGGCCATGCGTGCATGCCGAAGACAAGATAACGTTTGCAGAAAGGATCATGGAGGCCCTTACTCTTTGGTTTGAGCTATTTTCTAAGCCCATTGTGTGGATACACTCTGAAGGAGAGCACTTGTAAAGGGCAATCTGAAAAGACTGGGAAGGTGCTATCGTTTTTCCCTTCTTTTTGTTTATTTATTTTGGTAGCTCCTGGCACCCAAGGAAATCTCTGTCATAACACTAGCTGGATAAAAGCTTAAGGAACAGATGCCTCAGAGTCTAAATTCCAGTGATACATTAAAATACCAAAATGCCCAGATTTCAATGAAAGATTACAAAACATACACACTGATAATCCAGCAAAGGAGAAAAGCACTGGAAACCATCAATGAGGAGGACTTGGGACACACCAGACAAAGAATTTTTGAAAATATTTCTAAATATGCTTGAAGAGTTAAAGGAAAATATGGGCAAAGAACTAAAGGAAATCCGGAAAATAACTAAGGAACACAAAGAGAATATATCAATAGAGAGATAGAAATTGTGAAAAGGAACACAATAGAACTGAAGACCACAGCAAGAGAAATTAAAAATTCCATAGAGGGGTTCAACAGAAGACTGGAACTGGCAGAGGAAAACAGTGAATTTGAAAATGAAATAATTGTAATCATCCATTCTGAGGAGCAGAAGGAATAAGGAATAAAGAAAAATGAACAGAACCAGAGGAATCTGTGGGGCACCATCAAGTGCACCAATATACACATTGTGGGATCTCAGAAGGAGAAGAAAGAAAGGGGCAGAGAGAATATATAAAGATATAATGACTAAAACATCCTCAATTTAACAAAGAACCTGAATATATACATCCAAGATGCCCAATGCACTCCAAATAGGATAACCACAAACAATCCCACACTGCCTGCATCATTTAATCAAACTGTTAAAAGCCAAAGATAAAGAGAGAATTCTGAAAGCCACAAGAGAGAAAGCAACACATAATGTACAAGGAAGGAGCCTCAATGAGATTAAATGCCGCTTTCTCATCTGAAAACTTGGAGGCAAAAAGGCACTGGGATAACATATCCAAAGTGCTGAAAGCAAAAACAAACTGCCAACCAAGAATTCTACATATGACAAAATTGTCTTTCAAAAATGAGGGAGAGATTAAGACATTCCCAGATAAACAAA
This sequence comes from Choloepus didactylus, assembly GCF_015220235.1. Classification (NCBI taxonomy): domain Eukaryota; kingdom Metazoa; phylum Chordata; class Mammalia; order Pilosa; family Megalonychidae; genus Choloepus; species Choloepus didactylus. The sequence continues at coordinate 90,562,247 of NC_051310.1, read as the reverse complement.
AGCTAAGGGAGTTTTTCACCACTAGATAGGACCTACAAGAGCTGCCAAGGAGAATTCTGCAGGTCAAAAGGAAAGGACAACAGACAACAGCTCGAAGTTGCATGAAGAAATAAAGATCTCCAGTTAAGGGTAATGACAAGGGTAAATATAAATGTCAGTAATAGTGTATTTTTTGGTCTGTAACTCCACTTTTTACTTCATACAGGATCTAAAAGACAAATGTAAATGAGAAATCAATGGTTTTGGACTCTAAATGTATAAATATGTAATTTGTGACAAAAACTACACCAGGGTACAGGGACAGAGAGTTATAGGAACATAGTTTCCATATCATTGAAGTTAAGTTGGTTTCAAAGCAAGTGAGATTGTTACAGATTTAGGATGCTTAATTTAAGCCTCACGATAATTACAGAGAAGACAGTGGAGAATATGCAAGCTCATAGAGGCAAAAATTACAGTACAATTCACTAAGGGTGGGGACAGGGGAATGGGGAGTTAATGCATACTGGGAGTAGGGTTTCTGTTTTGGGTGGTGGGAAAGTGTCAGTAATGGATGGTGGGGAGGGTAATGCAACATTGCACTGCGATTAATCCCACTGAATGGTGTGCTTGGGAATAGCTGAGATGAGAAAGTTTATGTTGTAATTATGTTCCCACCATAAAGAAAAAAGGAAAGAAAAATAAAGGGCAGCTAAAGAGACAACAACAATTAACTGCAATACGTGATCCTGGATAAGATCAAATAAGGGAGGAGAAAAGGTCCAAAGGCACATTTTTGGGATATGTGAAAAAATTTGAATATGGATTGTAAGCTTTATATCAATATTTATCTTCTTGAACTTAAGGTGAACTTATAAGTGAATACCCTTGTTCTTAGAAAATGTACGTGACAGTATTAAGTGATCAAGGAGTATGATGTATACAAACCACACTGAAATATTCAGAAAAAGGATTCAAAAATAAGAGAGAACAATGGGGGGTGGGGAGGGAGAGAATGATACAGTAAATGTTGGCAAAATATTAAAATTGTTGGGACTGGGTATTTAGGTTGAAAGGATATGTTGGAGTTCTCTGTGTGGGGTTTGTATTAATTTTGTAATTTTCCGGTAAGTTTGAAAACATTTCAAAATAAAGAGTTTAAAATTAAAAATAAATTAAAAATAAAAATAACATATATACATGCAAATGTTTATTGCAGCACTATTATAATACTAGACCCTCAGGGGACTAGTTAAATAAATGATAATACACATGTAATATGGCATTATCACAGTCATTATAATGGTATCTAAAAGTAAATTTACTGATATGGAAAAATAGTTGTCATTTATTACCAATTCAAAAAAGTAATGCACTAAGTACCATGGCTGTATCATCCAAATGTGTGAGAAAAAGTCATGAAAGAACGGTTATACTAAAAAATTATTGTTATACTAAAAAATATATTGTTATACTAAAAATTTATTTTTTATTGGTGGGATTATTGGCAATTATAATTTTCTTCTTTGCACTTCTTTGTATTTTTTTTACTTTTCCTACAATGAATGTATGCTTACATAAAATTAAAAAATCATCTCAGATTCTATACCTTCTTTGTAGAGCCACAGTTACTCCCTTTTGGATCCTTTGCTTGTTCTCAAACTATCACAGTGATCTGCTGATTATCCCACTTTTGACTCTTTCCACATCAATCCTTCCTAAATATAACTAGCACGTTAATTTCCCTGAAGAGCGGCTCTTATCGTGCTAGTTCTCTGATAAAAATTAAAGGCTCTGCACTTCTTGGATTGTAATAAATAAAACTTCTTCTCCCTGACCTTCAAAGTTCTCTACTAGATGTTTGGAACCTACTTTTGTAAGGCCAGCAGCCCCTGCCCCTGCCCCTGCCAAATGGGTATTTGCTGGTCCAAATGCATCCAGCCTTTCGTGGCTTATATGTCTGTGCTCAAACTGCTAACTGTGTCAGAAATGCCCGTCTTCCTCTATCTCTGGGTGTTGACATTTATCTTCCATACTGTTTAAGGTACTTCTCAGATGCTATCTCCTCCCTGAAGCAATTCAAGGAGATGGGATCTCCTCTACCTTGTAAAAATAGCAATGGTTACCTCTGCTTTGTTAAATTGCTATTTTTTTTGTGAGAATCTTGCAAATTGCCTTAAGCCTGGGCCTCTCTGCTATTCATCTTTGTATCCCCCTTTACAACCATCCAGGGCTTAAGTACAATAGGAGTTCAGCCAGGGTTCATTGAATTACATTTAATTGAATGAAATTTACATACAATGATAAACAGGGGATTTCCACTGCCCTTAGGGAAAGGGAGAACAAAAGTGGTAAATGATATTGAGAGGATGTTTCAAACCATAAAAGAAAAGAGGTAGACTGAGATGAGATAAGAAACATTTCCAAACCATGAAATGGCACTGGATTTTAAGTTAAAATTAATGGAAAACATAAGCAAGAACTGAAAGTCCTTGTCATGCATGAGTCCCTCCCTGAAACTGACACTTGACCTTTTCTTGACTATCTCTAGGGACAAGGAACTCATTACCACACATATTATTTCTACTAATCAATGGGAAATATCTTCTTTCTATTGAACCAAAACAAGTACTATTCTCTCAGCTCATTCTTATTTCACCTCAAATATTCCTTCTAGGTGAGGTCCTTCATATATTTGATCACAGCTGTCATGTCTTCTCCAAATATTTTCTTCTTTTAAGCTGTTGGCATTTATGGTCCATCTGCTACATACCATGTGTGACCTATTATCACCCAGTAGCATATCACCCCTTCCCCCACAAACCCCCCCAAAATTCTAAGCAGTTTCCCAACTTTATGATATGTGAATTAAAGCATCTTTACTAAACAGCTATTCTTATTGGCCATTTGATCAGATTCTCAAACAAATCCCCAGCTTTTCCCTTTAACTAGATTGCCACCTCCAAATCATTTTCCTTAGAAAATCTAGAGGCACCACTCTGTGTGAAAGGAGAAAGTTCAGAAGAGGTGGGTAAATATGCAGATTATCACATGACTACCTCAAAGGCAAAGGTGTACAAAACTAAGCAAGGGGCAGAAAGGATAGTGGTCAACTGAATGAGTCAGTCCTTAGCTGGGAAATTTCAAACTCTGTTTTATTGATTTCAGCTCTTCATGTTGCCAGAGCCCGCTTGATGCCAGAGGTGAGCTCTGGCATAGGCTCATTTTCTTGTATCAAGAAAGAATTCAGGGACAATTTATTTGAAAAGCCAGCACACACTGGGAAATAGCAAAGGTTGGTAAGAAGGAACACACGCTTGAGAGGTCAGCACAGGCAGGCCCCAAGAGAGGGGCTGCACCGGGTTGAGCTACGTCCAGGTTTTATACGTTAGCCTGTTGCTAGGCTTCAGGCTAGAGTTGGGGGTAGAAATTCCCATTCTGCCCCCACCCTGGCTTAACCTCCCGTTTTCCCTCCACCTGGCTGTCTCAGCTGATTCTGAGAAATAGGGTTTGGTCCTTTTGCTTGGCCCCTCCTTCTCTCTCTCCATCTGGCTATCTTTGGCTTGATGCTGACTCTCCATGTGAACTGGCCAACACCCCTGGCCTGCCCAGAGTGCCCTATTCTAACCTGCCTCAATCTCATCTCAGCCAGAAGGGAATAAACCTCCGTCAACAGAAGCTTTGAAATTAGAAATGGGACTTAGTTGAGCACAGCTTTCTCCAGAGGAAGGACACTTGTGTTTAGTGATTTCCTCTTGTCTGTAGTGATCATCCTTTGGACTGCTTGACGCTCAAGTTTTCTATATCTATCAGTGTAACACAGTGTCAGACTTACACTCAGGAAGTTAATAAACAAATGAAAAATGAATGAACAAATGAATGCATCCCATACAGTGTGCAGTTTACGTTATGTGAAGAATCCCTTCAGAGATGAAAGATACCTGGAGAGGAATAAAAATCACCAGAGAGAATTCCTGCAAAGAAGAGAACCCTACTGAATATTGTGTCTTTCTTTACCAGTTGAATAAAAATGTTTAAAAAATAAACATTCTTAAAACCAAAGGGGCACCAAGTATACCTTTTTTATGGAAGACAAGTGACTTATACAAGGTCACGCTGGTACAGTTGAAAAAAGGAGTGTGCCAGTTTGAATGTATTGTGTCCCCCAAATGCCATTATCTTTGTAGTTTTGGGGGCAGAAGTTTTGGTGCTGGTTAGATTTGCTTGGAATGTGCCCCACCCAGCTGTGGGTGATAATTCTGATGAGATGTTCCCATGGAGGCATGGCCCCACCCATTCGGGGTGGGCCTTGATCAGTGGAGCTATATAAATGAGCTGACTCAAAGAGAGGGAACTGAGCGCAGCTGGGAGTGATGTTTTGAAGAGGAGCAAGCTTGCTAGAGAGGAACGTCCTGGGAGAAAGCTGTTTTGAGGCCGGAGCTTTGGAGCAGACGCCAGCTGCCTTCCCAGCTAACAGAGGTTTTCCGGATGCCATTGGCCATCCTCCGGTGAAGGTACCCGATTGCTGAGGTGTTACCTTGGATGCTTTGTGGCCTTAAGACTGTAACTGTGTAGCGAAATAAACCCCTGTTTTATAAAAGCCTATCCATCTCTGGTGTTTTGCATTCTGCAGCATTAGCAAACTAGAACAAGGAGACAGAAGCCCATGCATCATAACTTCTAGTTTAGTGATCTTCTGCCACCAAAGTAAGGGATTTTTCCTGGCTTACAATTTCCACCAACTTCTGGTTATTAGATTAAACCCAAGAAGCACAAAGGGGAACCCAGGGAAGAGCAAAAGTATCCCACTGTTGTATAGGAGGCAGGGACAGAGGTAAGAAATGGAGAAGCCAAACACCCAAGCACCACCATGCTGTCCTGGCAACAGAGATACCAACTAACTTCAGCAAATGGAGTCAGAAACATAAAGCAAATTAGATTTTTTTAGGGCTTTATTAAATCAATGTAGGAGAAAGAAGAGTGACACATACATTATTTTCCTCTCAACAGTGGCTCGCCAGCGTGAATGGTGCTGATTTCATCGATTGATTTAACACTGATTGGGTAATTAAGAGAAATGAAGGGATAATCCAGAGTCCTCAAAGGAAATAAAGCAGATGTTCCTGACAGTATCTCACCAGGCTCATTAAATACTGTGTTGTAACCCTCACAAAAGTCTCCATTGGGCCAAACTGTGTGGATTAGACAGTATCTTTCTATTTCCTTAAAAATGTTAATGGGAAACACTGTCAGCCTATCCCAGGGGTTGGCAATATATTGCTAAAGACTGAGTTCCTTACCTCCTTTAGAGCTGCCTTATTTCCTTTAGATTGCAACCTTACTCACGACAAGAGCCAGGAGATTCCTCTTCTCCACAACTCAACACGCTCCTGCAAAGCCAGCCTCAGGGCCACCAAGGGGGCTTGGAGAGGGGCCGATGTCGTTAACATTTATTGATCTGCTCTGACGTTTTGTGGTCTTTTTTGTCCTCTTTGGCTCTTTGCTATGCTGATTAAGAAGAAATGAAGGAATCTTCTTTCTCTGTAACAGCTTTCCAAAAGCGAGCTAATTAGACCATTTGGGAAAGTGGCATGTAGTTCAGTGAAACAAAGATCCTGGATTTTCTAGGACAGAGCCAATTTTAAAACACATTCTTAATGTATCTATAAATTTATGACAGATGATGAAAATTTCATGTTTAGGGGTCCCAACTACATCTTCCATGTTGCCTGTTATGTCAAACGTGCTCTTTGTGCTTTTTGGTTTGAGACTAAAATGCTTGACGCACTAGCCTGAAAGGAAGTACTGCTCAAAGTGTGGTTCCCAAACCAGCTGCTGTAGCAGCAGTACTTGGGAGCTTGTTAGAAATGCCAGTTTTTCAGCCTGCCCCTGGAATCTGCATTTCAAAAGGCTCTCCAGCGGATTCTCATGCATGGTGCAGTTTAAGAAGCACTCCTGCAGAACACAGCTGCCATATTATCCATTTTGGTGATTGCAAACAAAACCCCTTCACATAGAATGGGGGTCTCAGGAGCCAATATGATTTCAAAAAGGCAATGCAGAGCAAGAGTTCACCTGAGATAGTAGTTCCAGTCTTTCTCAAATGTTCTGCTTCTTCAGCAAAGGGGTATTTATGAAGCAGGCTGATGGTCTTTGTGGACCCATAAACCATTCTGACTCTACATTCTCTTCCTCCTTGAAAGCCTGAGCCCTGGCAGGGGGTGCCCACCTGATAAAGATTAGTTATGGACATTTCCAGAAGGGTTATTGACTCCTCCATCTTTGGACCGCATGAGATATATGTCCAAGACAGTGCAGAACTGGAAAGAATGGAGCCCTGATCAGCCACCTACTTTTTTCTACCCAGGGGCCCAAATTCTACTTAAGTGGCCTATTCATTGACAGGAGATGGACAACTGTTTACTTTGCAATTGACAAAAGGGATATTTGATGGACCCTGTACTACATATTTTCTTTGGATTGTGAAGGCTTTGCACCATATTACTGGAACACATAAGGGAGCACAACATATCAAATATATATTGTCAGTGTGGATATGTCAGGGTTAATGAGGCTCTGCTATGTGTCAGTTGGGCTATGGATTTTTTTTAATTCTTACAACAAGTCATCGAGGTAGGAATAATTATTTCCATTTAATAGATGATGAAACAGAGGCACAAAAGAAGCCTTATTTTACCAATGTCAAACACCTAGTCTGTGATGGAGCCAAAGATAGACCCTATTTTACCTGAGCCCAAAGCCTACGGTCTTTCCATGACACCAAAAAGCTTCTCTGACATAAGTTTCCTGAGCCTGGAAGTTCACTAGCTGCACTGGTGTATTTGGAAGGCCAACACAGCTTATGAAAGAAGAATAAGCCAAAGAGAAGGAGGAATGTTCAAAAGGCAGCCCCTCAGAGAGGACTTCCTGGCCACGCTCTCTAAAATAAGAACTACTCCGTCTTTCACTATCTCCATGCCCTGCTTTGTTTCCAAAGTTCTTATGAAAACCTGCCATTGTAATATGTGTTTGTCTATTTGCTTATTGCTTGTTTCTTAGACTGGAACATAGTTCCATGAGAACAAGGACTTTGTTGGTTACATCTCTACAGCCGGTACCTACGGCTGTCACACAGCAGGTATTCAACGGTATATGTTGAATGAATGAATGAATGAATGAATGCAACCTGAGTCTGGAAGACCAATCAGTTGCCTATAAAATCTATAATAAGAGGGAATTGACATGAAACATACTGTCCATGTAACAAACATGTTTGTCTGTGTATGTGTGTGAGTGTGTGTGTGGGTGTGTGTGTGTGTGCAGAGAAAGCCAGAGAAGAAAGGCATTAGGATGGTCTAAAGCCAGAGAAGAAAGGCATTAGGATGGTCTTTGTGTGAGACTCACCAAATAGGCCAGAGGGACATTTTGAAATATCCACAGTCACCATGGTCCATGTCAAAATCTTAATTCTAGATACTTAGATGAATGATAATTATCAGTTTTTGCCAAGAAAATCTTAATAGTATGCCCAGAAAGAGAACATAAGAATCAGTAGAAGGTAGTGGTTAGGAACTACCTTCCTAGATTTAGCATTAGCGGTCAGTAATCCCTAGTGTTACTTCCATTGGCTAAATATAAATGAGTCCAAAAAGCATTAGGAATCAAGAAGAATTAGTATCTGAATATTGCCAACACCCATAAAGATGGAAGAAACATTCATGATTAGATCAAATTTTGGCTATAATACTTGTGAAAATGTTTGTCTCCACCCAACAAGTCTAGCGAGAAATTTGTATAGAGTCCCAGGAGATTCAGAGAGCATCCCATTGTTTGGATATAGAGTGTTGGGGACAATTAAGGTAGCATATATAATATTCACCTTCAGCGATACCGGTAACATGCAACATGGCCGCCAGGGCTGATGCAAGAACAGCCTGAGCTATAATTAGCCTTCTTCAAGGAAGGATTAGCAGTTCGCGCCAAAAGCTAACCTTACATCTGCCTCTCACCCTAGCAACAGCAATCACCAATCCTCGACCGCCACCCGCCTTTGCAGCCACCAATCCTAGGCCGCCACCCGTTTTTACTAGCCACTCCCTCTACCTTAGAGCATATATACCCTGCCTCTTCAATAAAATTTTGCAGCTTGATCAGAAACCTGTCTTGCTGTCATTCCTCGTGTCTCTTGTCCCATACCATTCCTCCCTCACAGGACTCGGAGCCTCCGTTGAACGTCCCGCGGGCCGGGACAATAGAGTTTAATTTAACTGAAAGGGAGTTTACCTAAAACTTTGTATTGCTACTGATGCCTTGTTTTCATGCCTTGGACTGTACATTTGCATTAGAGATTTGTGTCCCATCAAACCTTATCTCTTTTTCTGGCTGGTCTAGTTCAGAGAGGTCCTGTGTGGGCAATTCTGTATGCATGTGGGCTGGTGTCCTAGACACATATCAGTGTTGGATCAGGCATCACACAAGGATATGCTTGACCCCTTTATGCATCATATCTGCAGCCAGGCCTTGACAGATTGTGATTAAGATGGAGAAATTAAAGGGCAAAAGTGAAATCCAGCTCTTTTCAAAGCAACTGTATTATAGCAGATCGATAACTTGCGGCTCGTTTTTACACCAATTTTTATTGTTTTTGACAGATCCCCCATTGTATTAACTGCTGTGTATTTCAGTGTTATCTAGGCACCTTCCGACAGGTCAGCTGGCTTCACTGGGATTATTTCAGTGGGATGTAGTGTAATGGTTCATTCTGGGCATGCTGAAAGGCAGGATTTGTGGCAACGTTTGAGCCCTGTGATTCTCTGGTGAGAATCTGATGATGAATTGCTTGCTGGAAGGGCTGACACAGAACGCTCTGAGATAAACCAAGGCATTATCCAGGCATTCTTTGGTGTGTTTGGGTTGTTTTCAGCTGTGGATGCTGATTTTTTTGTCAAATATGGGATGGAGAAAAGTCTCTTACTGGTGAAATGCTTGGAGGGACATAGATAGAACATGTTTTCATTCTAGAATTATGAGGCAGAAAAAAAACAACAACCCCATGACATTATTTGGTGCCCTCCAGGCCCCTAACAGAATGTCAGTTAAACTACCGTGAGAAAATTCTTTGAATATTATTATTGATAATAGAGTACTCAATCTTTTTCTAATTATCCTCAAAAGGAGATACTACAGAATTGTCTATTGGTAGAACATTTCTATGTCTCAGAACTACTGAAATCAACTTACTTTGCCTAATACCTTGTCCAAGTCTATTCTTTTCCAACACCCCATCTTGTTCTACATCAATGACAGAAGAATAATATTCACACTAACTCACTTTAACTTAACTGTATCCAAAGGTTCTATTAATTTTGTCTTAATCAAGGTAAACTAATCCTCTTTGCTGCCAGGGTAAATCCCAAAATCTTAGTGGCTTAACAGAATAAGTTCATTATACATTGAATGACCTTCCTCCATCTTGGAGTGATGCCATTTTGGACCTATGGACTCCAAGATTGTCATAGCAGGGAAGAGAGGGCTAATGGCATGAGTTAAAGGGTCATTTGGGAACCAGTTGGCTTTCAAGCATACCCCATTGGGCAGTCATGTTGCTCCAGTGGAAAAAGCAGAGTAGCAGGAGGTTCTTTGATGAGCAGTAAGTTTCTACCATATTGGTTCCCACCTGCAGTTTTCTCTTTTCTAGGCAAATACTCTAGGATTTATTTATTGCTAGTTTGTTTCTGTATATGTAGTCATGCATGCATATATGTATATATTTATAATTTTTTATCTTTTGTGGTTTATTCTCTGATCACTAACATTTTATTGCTCCCAGTTTACTTAGTCGAGTAGGACCACAGAGGAGAATTTTCATTATTTTGAAAGAGGGGTTTGTAGTATGTGTGATTTCTAGATCCTTATCAAGACCCAAATTTCTATCTAGTCTCAATTATCTAAGCTGACAGCTGACATTGTTCATTGTATTCCTGTCAAATTTCAACTTCATTTGAAACCATATAGGCTTTGCCCATATAGGATTTTTTAAATCTCATGGAATCACTAAAATGCCTGCATACATAATCCACATTTCTGTCCATTATTTTTGTCTGGTGTAGATGCCCCATTGAGGCCTTACACAGCATTGCTTGGCAAAGAGGTTTCCACAGTGAGCTGGTTCTTACCAAGTTGTCTAGATTGGGAACAGCTTAACTTCTCACTCAGGAATTCTATTTATTTATTTTTCCCTATTCAAACAAGTGTGTGCCCCCTGGAATTAATTCATATTAGGAGGCAAGAATCAAGTTAAACACATCTATTAAAATGCATATGAAATGAAACAGCAGAAGATTAAAAGATTCTGTATTTTAAAACACCAAATACATGGCCATTTTGCAAGGAAAATAAAACAGTCTATGGAGGTGGCCTTTTCCTGTCCCTCCTTTGACCTCTGAGAGCCCCTCTGTATGTGCTCCCACCATTTTTCTTCCCCAACTCCTCACTTATGAAGCTGAAGTCTATGTTCAACATAATTTTTAAATTACTTGGAGCTCTTGTGAATAGAATGCTATATTCCCTGCTATCCATTTGAAAAGTGGGTGAGACAATTCACATATCTCTCCATCCTGGAGAGAAGCTCATCTTAACCCACAAATGAACTTCTCTTGGATCTGACAGACCCAAGACTTTCTTGACTAGAATATTATCCTGCCTGGAGGGAGAAATTTATTCATGAACAGGGTCTTACATAGATAGAGTGTAGCAGAGAGGAGGAGGAAAGCATGCTTCTCCTCACAGATGAGGACCCAGCTGGAGCTCGGACATGCAATTGCAATGTTCCCTGCGAAAGGGTGATTTACTCACCCTGTGTCTTATCAGTACAATGGGCTCCAATGAACCTCAGTTGCAGGATGTTGGTGGATAGTAACCAGAAACATACAGGTGATAGCCTGGTACACAGTAAGAGCACAATATTTGGTGTCTCTTACTAAATTGTATTTTCTTCACAGCCTTGAGAGACTTTTCGACAGAGAACTTTGTATTAGGTTTTCTGGGTCCAATTACCTTTCATTTGGCAAAACTGGCACCATTTATTTAGCATTCACTTCCATACACAGATAAGAAACAGAAGCCCACTTCAGCTAAATGCCTTGCCCAAGGGCATAAAGTTATCAGATCGCCCAGAGCCAAGGCATTAATTCTGGCTTACTGAGAAGGATGCAAATTTGAATGCAGGTTCCTTTTCCTTTTGAGTTGGATGCCCACAGGCATCCTATAGGGACTTTGTGAGAGGGATGGATGTTTGGGAATAGTCTTCTTTTTTGAGCTATAGGGATCTTTGAATCTTGCCTCATTTCCATTAGCACGGCAGTATGAAGGAGGTTTCCTTTCATGAAGGTTGTGGAGCAGTTGTTAGTGTTCCCAGCTCAGATATATCAGGAAGTTCTGCTTTTTTTCTCATTTCAGAGACATCCCTTAAAGGAAAACATGATGAAACCAAGGGAATACTATGAGCTGAGTATAAAGAAGAAATATTGGTGAGAAGTTGCTGTTGTTACTATGGTACCTTTTATATTACAAGCTATAATCCATGTATATTGGGATATAAGGATCATGGAGCAACTGTAAAACCTTGTTTTATCCCATTTTAATTCAAAGCATGTACTGAATGCTTCTCTGTGCTGAGCGTCGCTATCCTGACTTGGGGAAAAGGACGAGTATGGATGGTGATCCTTACCCTCCCATTACCTAACGTGTTTCAGAGATAAAATCTACGAAATTAAATGATGTATAGAGCCTACACAATAGAAAATAATTTATTGCCAAAATTTCTGTTCCAGGTAGTTAGTGTTATAGGAAATCATACAAAGATACCAAAGTCTGTCAAAATAGTTGGGGAGTTTATTTTAGGGGAAAGGAAATGAGGTATTCACCAGATACCATTTGGTGAAGCTTAGCAGGATTGAAGGACAGAAGAGGTCAAGACTGGACATGGAAATAAGGTAGTTCCCTGCATGGATTTACCATTGGAGAAGTAATTTGGAGAATGGTCTTCAAACAATGTGTAAACCCCAGATACAGAAGTTCTACAAATAATAAATTTTTAAAAATATATACTCAAATATATTATCAACTATTTTAGAAAAAAAATCAAATTTCATTGGAAGATCAAATTCAAAAATTAAAACATGCCATCTAATATGTTCTATACCAAATTTTAAGCTGCAGGAGGATATCTATTCTTCAACCATGTTGTCAGTTCCATTTATTTTGTGCAGATAATAGATTTCAACTTTTCCTCTTCCTGAATATATATCAGATGTTTTTGTATATAACTCAAGTTGTTTTCCTTTTTTTTCCTTCTGAATTTAGACCTTTGTGTGTCTAATCCTAAAAACTAGTAAAAGCAAATACAATCACACAACCCATTGTGATAGTATTATGTTGTAAAGAGTTCTAATGCTTCTTGGTAGCTTTGTGTGATATTGTAAGTGATTCAATTTTGAAACACAATATCCAAGTACATATAATTCCCAGGAAAAACAGTTTAAAAACATGAAAACCAAACTGTTACTGTTTGTCACAATTTATCTGTGAGAATGAAGATTATCTAGATCCTGTGCAACTAAAATGAAATAGAGGTAAATTGAATGCTATGCCTGATGTAACATGGCAGTACTCACCTGTTAAACATTTCAGTTTCTTGAAATCTCACGTATTGTTCTCATCGGTTGATTTTAAGCAGTAATTGTGATAACGTGAAGTTTAAAATATATCTATAGGAAACATATAAGCCTTTTCAAATACATTTTTGAGAATCTGCGTAAGATTTTCTTGGATCAAAAGGTCTTCTTATTTGAAAACTACTGATTTATAGGCAGAAAAGCAGAAGACTTGGGGCTAAACCTTGAGATTTCCCAACCTTTAAGAAATGTGAGGGAAGAATAGAAAGGGTGGGGAACAGAAAGGGTGGGGAACCACTGTTAGCCAAGAATGGAATTTACTGGACTCAAATTTCAGCAGCTTTGGTCTTCTGTGGCTATCCTTTTGTTGAAGCATTATTAAGACTAGGGTATCCAAAAATCGGATAATTAATCCCTTTAATAACTGTTAGATGACAAATGCTATAGTCTAAAACAAAAGCTTTCTCAAAATTAACCTGTGTATCTGGGTAAAACAAAAGCTTTCTCAAAATTAACCTGTGTGTCTGGGAGTAGCTCCAGCCTGGCCATGGCCCAAAGGAACCGGAGTGCATCTAAATGCTGATGTACCTGGTTGTTTGCTAATGTCTGAGAAGAGTCAGTGGCTCAGGGATGTGGGAGGTACTGGGACTGGAACCCTTGAAAGAAGGGGTCATCCTGACACAGAAGAGGCTTCTAAGTGATCTGGAGTTAAGAAGACCGAAAAATAGAGAACTTGGAGCTAGCTACAGTGAGAACAAAGAATTCTAGGAAAGTATTTTTTTTTTTCAATTCTGGTTACTCAGCGGAGGGGAAAACTAGGTTAAACACCATTCCTTGATGAGATCAAGCATCTACCACGGAGTAGTGGGTTCAGATGGACAGAATTCATTTCAACATAGGATGGAGGGTTTAATCTTAGACTTAGAGAGTGATAGAGCCTGGCTCCTCCATGACCAAGGAGAGCTGCTGAAATAACTACTGAAATAACTCTGCCTTGTATAGAGGTGAAAAAAAGGTGAAGTAATAAAGAGGAAACTGTGCCTGCGTCTCCCAAAAATCAGAGCAGGAGTTAGAGCTGAACACTGGGCAGGAAATGAAACTCCATTAATCACTTATGTCCATATGCACTTACTGAGGTCTGTTCTGTGGTGGGCTTGGGGATAGGTTCTGTGAATACAAAGGTGAAAGCAAAGTCCTTGAACTCTAGGACCTTATAAACTTGAGGGGATGAGATCGGTAGGTCATGAAATACAGTGTTGAGGGAGCTCAGGTGGAAATAAGCACTGGATGGGGCAGGACCCAGAGGAAGGTGTAGTCTGGTCAGGTCATAAAAATTAAATATGAATTAGCCAAGGAGAGATGGAATAGATGGGCATTTTTTAGACATAAGGAACAGCACATACAGAAACCAGGGAGGTAAGGAAACAAGATGTGTGTGGAGAAAAATGACAGGGGAGTCTTGGTGGGACAACTGGGGAGATGAACTGGTAGACTAAGAATAGGCAATGTCATAAATGAGCCAAAGTGCCTGCCCTTAGGCAGTGTGTAGTCTAGTAGGGGAAACAGATGGATAATTTAAATACACAATGTGTTATAAAACCATGGTGGACTTTTCTGTTGCTGGTGACTGTAATCAAATTCAAGAGAATAAATGGAGAATTTAAGACATAATTTCATCTTGTATGCCTGCCTGTGAGATTTGAATAAACAATATCACAGAATTTCTTGAAGAATCACATACATTGGAAATACGAATGGCTTTTTTTGATCATGAAGAAAAAAATGCAATGCTTCAAGTGTGATAATAAATACTAAGATATTGATTGATAGGGGAAGAGGAATTTAACTTTGGAAGAGAGAGAGAAAAAAATCTTCCTGGAGGACGTGAGATATAGTTGTGTCTTTAAGGATGAAGAGATCTTTATTGAGAAATCAAGAGTGATTAAGGGCATTCTAGCAACAGAGAACAGCCTGTGCAAACTCACACAGATGAGAAGAAGCAATGGGTAGCTGGAGATAAAAGCTTACATTGGGAAGCTTTGATTAGGAGGCTAGAAAAAATGTGTGTTTGCTGAAAGGGTGAAAGGTAAAAAGGAGAGATTTGAATTTTTAAGTGTAGGGGAGCCCCTGAAGGATTTTCAGCCAGCAAGGGATAAGAAATAGAGTTTTAAGAAGAGCTTAATCAATACTTTAAGCTAAGAAAAGTTAATTAGGAAATGTGAGGCAATTGTGTCTACAATTTTCCTAGCCTGTATATAGTTGATGTTTGACATTTTGTTGAAATGTAGTTTTATGTTTTCTCTCTCTTGGTAAAGATAAATGGAATTTTCAAAGACCACTGCATATGCTTGGGTTTAAAGACAACCCCAAACATGGGAAACGTAGAAGTGTTGCCTCCAAGAAAGGAAAGAGGACAGAGTTTAGAGGGAGACTTACATCATGAAGATGTACCCCTTTGCCCCTTTGTTAAAATTTAATTTAATTTTAATTTTTTTCTTTGCCCCTTTTTGATATTGCAACACATGCCTGTATTATCTAGTCCATATTATTTGCTTGAATGTTTTTACAAAAAGTCTCTCTATATAACTCTAAATAGTTTTATGATACACATTTCAAATAATAAATTTTACAAAGAGCCCATAATCAAAGTAAAAGAAACATACAACTTCAGTTCTGTGTGTCATGAAGACTAAAGTTTAGAATGAGTTGTAAGCGCAACACAGGGGGCCTTTCAAGCTGTTTATACAAAGAAGGCTTTAGGTCTACTGTTTGGCTGCTGACATAATTGTAACAGGTGGTAGAGGGGAGTGAAAGGTATCCCTAACTTATTTTTCTGCTGTGTTCTTTAGCAACTGAACTGGGCTTTAAACCAGTAAGAAAAAGGGGGAAAAATTGAATTACTACTCAAGAGATGATGAGGTAGGGAGTGAATGCTTACCTGTTTAAAGAAGTTTAAATCTTCAACCCAAAGGCTGAGGTTGTAATCTCAGAATCCAAATGTAATCTCAGAATCACTGACCATCATCTTTGAGGATTCTTGGCATTCAGAAGACAAAAAATAAGCAAAAGTGTCATCTTGAGTTTCGGAATAGGATGGGGAAGATGAATCGATGAATCGTAGGCATCATAATACTGACTGATAAGTGGACATTTCTCTTCTAAAATGCTGGGGGAGAACTTGACAGAAGTTTGGTACCAGATCAGTAATTCTCTCCTCCAAAGCTCTGTGGACCCTAAGTTATGTAAGTCTAAAATTCCCTGTGGGGAAAGACCACAACTCAGAATTTAAAGCCAGGCCTTGCTGTTTATAAGCACAGAATTGGCAGGAAGGGAGCCAGCTGGGGCTGGAGGTGCCTCAGCCCTGTTCCTTTGTCCCTTTACACACACCAGTCACCTGCTTCCTTTTGTACCTGAAAACAACCTAATACCCCCTCCACGAACTGCCCTGTGATGAGCAGGGCAGGAGGGTCCTTAGAAGGCTCAGGTTGGGAGGAAAGTCTTAGAGAGGTTCCATGTGGAAAGGACAGAAAGACCTCAGTGTTTTGAGTGAGCAACTCCAAAAAGCCTATTTGAAAGAGATCGTGATAATATGTATTTGAAATGCATCACAGTATTTGCCCAGTACAATATTTAGGGTATATATAAAGTGCTTGTATGTTTGTCTAAGAGAGTGGAATGTTAAGGAGCTCTTTGCTAAATGAAATTTCAACTTTTTGGAATACATGACTTGACGTTCTATTGGTTATGGAGGGGTGATTTAATTATTCCAGCAAACGGAAAGGGAGATTATGTATTAATATGCTGAAAAAGCCTCTCTTTTTTTTCTTCCTCCAACCTGCTCCCTCTCTCTTGCCCTCCTTTCCTTCAATATTTGGACACTGTCTACTCTGTGCTAGGCACTGTGCTAGATTCAAATGCAAACTCTCTTAACTCTAGGGGCTCGCCTCCTGGTGTGAGTACCTGAGAGGGTACATAATAATCATCACATAGGATCATAAGGGCCAGATAGGAGATATGCCCAAGAAAGTGCAGATAGAATAGGGAGGAGGCTCAGGAAAGACTCATTAAGCTTGTGACACTGGTAAGGGCTTGTCAAGTGGAGAAGGGAGGCAGGGTGCTTCAAACCTTCAGCCCAGCATGCACTAAGGCACAGCGTATGAGAAGATAGGAGTGTTCAGGAAGGCTGAGAAGGTTATGTCAAAGCAGGTCAGCCTGGAGAGACAGGCAAGGACCTCAACTTACAGGAGAAGTCAACTGTAGGAAGTGTCACCCATTGAGGAATAATTCAGAAAGGCTTTCTTTTGTAGGGGGCAGTTGAATGAGTCTACTCTCTTTGACCACCAAAATCTTGACTAGATTTTTAGTTCAGTTACATGCAGTTTGAATAGTGATAGATGTATGATTATGCCTCTAGTCAGTCTCTCTCTCCCTCTCCCTCTCTCTCTCTCTCACCCCTCTTTCTATTTCTCCTCCATCCCTCCTTCCTTCCTTTCATTCTATTAGGAATTTGTAAAAAAGTCAGCGAGAAAAATTAAGCCATTATAGAAGAATGAAGCAGTATTATATGGAACTAACTTAAAACACATAGTCTACTTATTCAACATAAGATGTATTCAATATGCTGTATATACTTTATTCTTTTCTTCGTTCATTCACTAAACGAGAATTTATAGAGCACCAACTTATTAGGAGCCCTGTGTGCAGAAGTGGGCATACGGAAGTGAACGAGATGATTGATGTCCTTAATCTCATTGCACTTAACGTTCACTGGGGAGGAGGCAGGCAATAGTAAGCACACAAATAAATGAAGAGGATAATTTCAGAGAGTGATACATCCAAAGGTGACAGAATAGTGTGTTAGTTGTTTGCTTGTTTGTCCTCAGCCCCTGTTAGGGTCTTTCTGTGCTCTATTGCATAGTGGGGCTGGGGTGGTGGAAGGGAAGCTGGGACCAGGCAAACAGCACTTCCCAGCTCCTTTGCCAGAAGGCTCCCTGGGACCCTGCCAAAGGGAAGCCCTTCTGGGCATTTGGGGGGCAGGAGGAGGTCCTGCTGATCCTCTCCTTTAGTAGCAGCTCTGGCCTTCAGTAGCCTTTGCCAGGTCCTGCAGCCCCACTGCTGAGCTCTTTCCCACTAATTGCCACAGCCCTTAAGTCTTCTAGGCCTTCCTCTGATCCAGCACAGGTTAGGGAGGGAGAGTTCTGTATGATCCTGGATTCTGGTGGCACTTCTTTCTCCCATTTTTCTCCAAGACCTGGAGGTGGGAGCTGTTTCTCACAGTCACTAATAACCAAGTTACTTCACCGATGCCCCATTTTTCCTTCCCAGCCTTTCTTACAACTTTGTACCCAATTCCCTACATTCAATTCTCTCTGTTTGAGATACATAGAGTGGTGGCCATGTTCCTCTTTGGCCCTGATTGATGCAGATAGTTACCAAGGATGCTGCCTTGGCTTGAATAGTCAGACAAAGGCCTCTCTGAGGAGATCACATGTAAACTGAGGTGTGAATAAGTAAGAAAATCCTCAGGATGTACATTCCTATGAAAAGATCATTCAGGACAAAGAATCCAGCAAGTGTCGTGAGGAGAAAGGAAGTCTGATGAATTGACTTTAGAGTAGGGTGATGGTAACCTCCAATCACACTCATTAAGAATTGACTTCAATGCATTTAGCCTGTCTGAATATCCTGGTGGCCCGTGTGCAGTGCCCCTACATCCAGGTGTTGACCCAGAGGTGAGAGTTGAGCTTCCTTCCTCAGTTCTATTTCAGGGAGGAATGACTTCGGGTGCTATCTGCCATACTTTATCCAAGGAATGACTTTTCTTTTGACTAACATGTCCCTGAAGCTGTGTGCATATTCTCTCTCTCTCTCTCTCTCCTCTTTCTTGTCTCCTTATCTGATCTCTCCTTCTGTCATCTTCCCCTTTTGGCATATAAGTGTGCAGAGGAAGAATAAGAGGTGATGTGTTTATCCCATTCTGGATTTTGGCAGAAAGAGTAACTGCTGGATTGTGTCGGAGATGAAAAGAGCTCCCCCATGGTGAAGGAGTCTTAGACACAATGATACCTCCTGATTACTTCTATTTAGCATCCTCTCTCATGCAGCCATTTGCTTTTTTACTGTAAAATTTCACTGTAAAATCACTTCGCTACCAGTGTCATCAAGGTGATGACTTAAACTCACCGTGAAACTTGGTGTCCTTTCTCACTAATAGGTTGATCCCTGTCCTTCAGTTTAGTCTCATTTGACCTTGGAAAGCATTAGCCAAATTCTCCGAGCCCTCAGGGGTAAGCAATGGCCTCCCCCAACATCCCAGGAGAAGCTGGTGCTTTATGACCTCCAGATTGTCATTCATCAAAAGGCGGTCGCATAGGTATCTATTTAAGGCCAGACAAATGCAGCAGGCTGTTATTTGCAGACAGGCACTTATAATCTAAAAAAGCCTTTTCCATTTGCTTTGTGGGAATTAAAAATATGATACCAGAGGTAAAGCTGTATCAGTTATGCCCAGCTTAGTGATAGTGCAACCCAAAATATTTTTGTATGAAAAGGGATCTGGGGTGAACCTAGCTTTGATCTCTGTTTATCCTGGCTGGTAGACCAAAAGTTGCTTATCCAGGATGAAGTTTAGCGAAAGCTGGATCCTGGTCCTGAGGGCAGAATCTGTTAACATAATGCCAGTCATTCATTCAGCATGCTCTTTGTGGACTTTTCAAATCAAAGGATCAAAGGCATGGTGGATTCTCACCTCTGGCCATCAAGAGGCTTCGAGGTGAGCAGAAAGCCTGAATGGGACCATATTCATGTTTGTCTTTTTAATGATAGTCTACAGCTGGAAATTTCCACAGAGCAGTTGTTTAGGGGCTCTTGACTGACTGCAAAAAGTTTATTTTGTTTTTTTCTACGCATAGCTCTATTGTGCAAAGAAAATGATGAATTTTCTCCTTCAGACAGGAGGAAGAACTGCATTTTGCTATAGGTTATATACCCTCCTGTGGAATGCCCTGTCTAATACTTTGCTCTAAGATCAAGTCTTTCACCAAGAGACCATCCCTGACTACTCCAGCGCACAGGAACTACTCTGTCCTCTGAAATCAGCCCCAGCATCTGTTCTTCATGTATGTCAAGCTGCAGACAACCATAAGGAATTATTGACAAGTGTGTTAATTGTCTTATTATTTTTATCAGTTTTAATTTTATTACTGTATCACTACGCAGGAATTTCTAACTTATACCCTCTATTAGGCCGTAGATGACCTAAGGCCAGGATTTGGAGCTTATAGTTTTTGTTTCCCTCCTGATGCTAACCCAGTGCTGAGCACCGAGCAGATCTCAATAGATTTGTAAATTTGACAGTTGAAGGAGAACTACATAAAGTGTGTATCTTTTGGTCCTGATATTTAGAGTAATAAGATGAAAGCCAGATAAATATAATGAGCTAAAATAATTATTTCCCTTGTTCATTCTTTTTGCTGGTAGATATAGTTTCAGTGTTTAAAAATGAGGGGTCTTCACATTGCAATTTTTTTACTAATTAGAAAATTTTGTTTCCAAACTTTGTCCAGGCTATTTCCCCATCTTAGTGAATACCACAATCTATCCAAGTCACCCTTGGTTCTTTTCTACACATTCAATTAACTAATGTTTCTGACTCTAAAAACACATCCAAAAGACAAACACTCTCCACCTCCACCTTAGTCTAAGGTGCTGCCTTAATTTCCTAGGACTACCCTAACAGAGTTTCACAAACTAGGTGGCTTAAAACAACAAATGTTTATTTTTTCACAGTTCTAGAGGCCAGAAGTCTAAAATCAAGGTGTTGTCAGGGTGTTGCTCCCAGTTATATCTCTAGAGAACAATCTGTTCCATGCCTATCTCCGACCTCTGTTTGCCAGAAATCCTTGGCATCCTTGGTTTATAGCAGCATAACTCCAAACACTGCCTCAGCCTTCACATGGCCATCTTCTGTTCTGCTGTATGTCCCAATTTCCTTCTTCTTATAAGGACACCAGTCACACTGTATCAGGGCCCGCTCTAATCCAGTTTGGCCTCATCTTAACTAATCACGTCTTCAAAGATTGTTTCCAAATAAGGTCACCTTCAGAGGCTTGGGAGTTAGGACTCAAGCATACCTTTTGAGGGGGGCACAATTCAAACCCTAGTGGGCACCATCATTTCCCGCAGATTGAAGCAACAGCCTCCTCAATGGAATCTCTGCACCGCAGCCAGTGTGATGGTTCTCAACAAGCACGGATGAGCTGAGCTCCTGTAGCATTCCTGCTTTCATGCATTTAGACACACTTAGAATAAAGTCTAAATTCTAAACCCTGGTCTGCAAGATGCTATATAATTTGGCTCTCGCCAGCCTCTCCAAACTCACCCACCCCATCCCCCATTCTCTGTTTTAGCTATAGTCAGCTTCATTTTGTCCTGGACAGTGCAGACCTCATCTTTCCTTAGGATCTTTCTACTCCTGTCTGCCTGAAGCACTGTTCTTTCAATCATTCTTTTCTTTTGGGTATTGTTATGGCAATAGCTCCACTGATTTAGAATTTTTCAAGATGTGGATTTTACTAAAAAAAAAAAATCTGTGTACAAGAAGGAATTAAAGCATCATTCAATCAGTCAGAAGTCGGGTGATTTCCATTCTTTTGTCTCTCTTTACTATCATCTTTCCAGTAATTACTTTGAAATTCACAAGGGTGGGAGGACTTTGAATTCATAAGTCAACAAACTTACAGCATACATTTTTAAAGTGATTCATGCACATGCTTTCTATACAGGGAGCAAAGCAGTAAACCCGGTTGAGTGTATCCTTGAAACAATATTCAAATACATATTTAGAAAAGAAAGAGAGTCACAGTAAACAAGGTAAGGTCTAATCTGAAAGAAAATTCAAATATACACTTGAAACAATAAGGAGACACCAATATGCACTCTCAGAAATGTTTCACTGTAGTAAGAAGTGAAGTAAGGCATTCTTGGATTATGGTGGGCTGATTTTATTCTGCAGTTTCATGCCAAAGTAACCTTCATCTCTGGCTACATTATAAAAGGTCTCCTAATCTATTTTCAAGTATTATATTCATTAGTTCATTTGTTTGCTGTGTTTTGCTTACTCTCTGGCTTCTCCATTTAGAATGCCCAATGTGAGAATCACAAGGCCATAATCTTTGTCTGGTTCATCCAGTACCTTGAGTTCTTCGTACATATTTGATACTCTAAATGATGAATGAATGAATGTGATCCTATTGCTTGACTGGATCCACTTTCACAGAATTGGGCCACAGACCGTTCGCCAACCACCTGGCCTGTACTGGGAATGCTGCTAATTACCCCCCAGCCAATGGTCATTTCTCACTGGACTGTGGCCGTTGACATGACAGCGTGCCAGCCTGAGCTGAACTTCCAGAGGGTGCAGGTTCCATGTTACATCTACTCATCTCCAGGATCCAGTGCAGTGCAGGACTCATAGATAGTCTTTAGGAATTATTTGATAAATCAACACATTGAATACAACTAATGCATTGTAATGTATAGATAATACAGCTAATGTGTTCATTCATTTTTGGTCCATACTCATAAGTAATTATAAGAATACAAAGTGATATGGTCATGTACAGGGGAACTCAAGGTCATAAATGGTATAAAATTGAGATGGCCCCATTTTAATCCCAAGGTATTGCTGAAACTGCATATTAAAGGCAGATCTCCCTAAGGTGAAATCATAACTGTGTGTACATGGCTAGCTTCACCTGTGCGTGGTCAGGGAGATAAATTAGGAATGAACAAGTTTTGTGTTGAGAAGGAAAGGCTAAGTTTAGGGATTAGGAACAAGACTTGGGTTTGACTTCTAGTTCCATTGCTTGGATCACGTAACTTCATTTCTTTGAACTTTAGTATTAAATTGGGACAATAATCCATGTACATTATTGTTAAGAAAAAATAAGACATAAACCAAAAATTAAATTTTAAACTTTACATTTTAAGCATTTTAGTTGAAATAAAAGTGGACTGAAACCCATGCAGTCATGAAACAGGAAGAACAATTTAAGGAGAGCCTGCATGCCTAGTTCTGAGGGCAGGATTCACATTCATGTTTTTTGTACTAGAGCAAATATTTGCTCACTTGGTCACCCAGGGAGCAATAACTCACCATGGCCAAGTAATCAATGTGTTGATAAGTTTAGCTTTCCTTCTTTCATAGTGAGAAGTCAGGTTTATAAATAATTTTAATGGGTTGTTAACTTGTGAGAATTATTTGCAAGGTCTTTGCTTTAGAAAGAGGAATCTTTTGGGGATGTATGTATATAACCCATGAAATGATGTGGGATTTCAACTCTATGGGATTAGAATAGAGTTACATGTTTTCTTTTCAAATAGATGGTAGCACTTTATGACATAATATTCTGTGCCCACCTATAAAAATAACAAAGCAGGAATATGAATTAGTTATAGGAACATGTGCAAACACTTGATTCTTATGAATTTCCTGCTCTTTGAATCCCAATTATGCATTAATTTTATATGATCAGCCCTGCTTCGCCTAAAAGAATTATGCCCTATGCATGCTTCCTTTATTTGTTCATTCAGTCCTTCCTTTAATCTTGAAATTGAATTTCACTGGGCTGTAGAATGTGCCAGGCACTCTCCACAGTGCTGAGAATGCCAGTGTGAATGACAAGTCTCTGTCTTCACAGAGCTTACATTCCAGTGGTGGAGACAGAGAATAGGTGGTTCACATTAGGCTGTAATAAGGGGTACGGAGAAATAAAAAGCAGTATGGAGACTGGGAGTCGAGGGAAGGGGCTCCAGGGTCAGAGCAGACAGTGATGGCCCTTTGAGGGACACGTAAACAAAGGCACGAGAAAAAGAAGGGAGTGAGCAATGAAATTGTTTGGAGGAAATGCTTTTCAGTTAGAGGAAAGAGCAAGTGCAAAGCCAGGAAGGGTTTGGCACGATTGAGGACAGCAAGAAGCCAGTGTGGCTAGAACAGGGAGGCTGGGGCGGGAAGATAAGACAAAGAGACCCATGAGGGCCAGATCATAGAGGCTCTTAAGTCATGGCAAGTGGCTGGGACTTATTTTCCCAAGAGCAATGGGAAATCACTAGAGGGATTTAAGGTGGAAGTGGATGACCTATTATATGATTCTTTTTTGACTTTTTATTTTGAAATAATGTGAGATGTACAGAAAACTCACAAAAACACCAAAAAAAAAATTCCCATATTGCTTAAAAATTTAGCATTTTATCATATTTCCTTTATAGTTCTCTCTCCCTATTGAAATTTCACCAGTCACACTACTAATATCCTATTCTTGCTGTTGTTTGCGAATACAAATCTGCGTATTTTTTTTAACCAGCTTTATTCAGTAATAATTTACATATAATGAAATCTGCCAATTTGATGTGTACAATTTGATGATTTTTGACAAATGTGTATAACAGTGTAACCACCACTATGATAATTATATAGAACATTTCTGACACTTCCACGTTCCCTACTTTTGTATTTCAGTTAATTTACAACCCTCACCCATGGGTCCTGGCAACCTGTCATCTGTTTTCTGTTACTAAAATTTCCCTTTGCTAGAATTTCACATAAATTAAGTTATATAATGAGGAGCTTCTTGAATCTGACTTTTCACTTAGCATCACGCTATTGAGATTCATCTATGTTATATGTGTCAGTTGACGGTCTTTTTTTATTCGTAAATAATTTTCCATTATATGCATGTACCATATGCGTTTATATGCATATACCATAATTTTATTACCATTCATTAGTGATGGACACTGTGTTTCCAGATTTGGGTTATTAAGAATAGCTAATAAATGGGTGCTTTGCTGCTAAGTATGTAGTAATCTTTTAGGAAGCAATAGAAAACTAATATACCTTCCTGCCACCTCCAACCCCTGAGAGGTCCAGACCTGTTTTCTTACCCTTTAATTTTTCATGTTTGAAAATGTTATGGAAATGGAATCATAAAGCATGTAGCCATGTTATTCTTTGATCCACAAGGTTTTCTTTCTCTCTCTTCTTTTTGCCTTTCTACTCCTTTTATTTGGGAAGGGAGTCAGACTTATTAAGCTATAATTATACTCCATAAAATTCACCCATTTTGGTCAATGCTTCTGTGAGTTTTGAAAAATGAATATACTTGTATAACCACTAAGAAAATAAAGATATACAATCATTCCATCATTCCCCAAAATTCTCTCCCCCCCCTCTTGTAGTCAAACCATCCTCCAACTCTCAACCCCTGGCAAACAGTGACCTGTTTTTTTCCCTACAATTTTGCCTTTTTGAGAATGTCGTATAAATGGAATCATAAAGAATGTAGCCTTTTGAGTATGGCTTATTTGCTTAACATGGTTTATTTAATACTCTTCCATGGTATAGCCTGTATCAGTAGCACGTTCCTTTTTATTGCAGAATAGTATTCCATAGTATGAATGTACCACAGGGTGTTTATCTGTTCACTGATTGAGGGACTTTGGGATTGTTTCCAGTTATTGGTGATAATGAATGAAGACACTATAAGCTTTCAAGTATGGGTTTTGATGGCATTTCATTTCTCTGAGTAAATATCTAGGGGTCAGATTGTTGAGTCGTAGGTATCACTTTATAAAAAACTGTAAAGCTATTTTCCAAAGTGACTGTGCCATTTTGAATTCCCACCAACAATATATGAGGCCTAATTGCTCTGCCTTGTCACCAACATTTTACATTGCCTATTAAAAAACATTTATACCAATAGGTGTGTAGATATATACCATTTTGGGTTTAGTTTGCATTTCAGTAGTGAATAATGATGTCAAGAATCTTTTCATGCGCTTTTGCCATCCATCTCTCTTTTTTAGTGGCAGCTATTCAAACATTCCCCCTATTTAGATATTAGGTTGTTTATTTCCTTATTATTGAATTTTAATCATTCTTTATATATTCTGGACTACCAGTTATCAGATAGGTGTTTTGCACATAAATATTTTCTCTCACTCTGGGGTTTCACTATTCATCTTCTGGAGAATGTCTTTTGAAGAGCAGATTATTTTTTATTTGGACGAAGTCAAGCTTATCAATTTTTATTTTATGGATCATGATTTTAGTGTCACATCTAAAAAATTTTTGTTGGTATGTTTTTTCTAGAAGTTTTATAGTTTTAGGCTTTGAATTTAGGTCAATGATCCATTTTTAGTTATTTTTTTATGTGGTATGAGGTATGGGTCAAGTTTCTTTTTTTTGTGTTTTTTGGCATACAGATGACTAACTGCTCCAGTATCATTTATTGAACAGAGTATCTTTTCTCCATTGATTTTCCTTTGCACTGTTGCCAAAACTCAGCTGACTATATTTATGTAAGTCTATTTCTGGCCTCTCTATTCTGTTCCATTGATCTAGTTGTCTATTCTTTCACCAATACCACACAGCATGATTACTCTAGCTTTACAGAAAATCTTGAAATCAGATACTGTGAGTCTTTCAATTTTGTTTTGTTTTGAAATGGCTTTTGGCTATATAGTTCCTTTGTGCTTCTATATAAATTAAAATCAGCTTGAAGTTTTGAATAAAATATCTTACTGGGATTTCAATTTTATTGTACTGAATCTATAGATCAGTTTAGGGAGAATTGACATTGTAACAGTATTTAGTCATCCAATACATACACACACATACACATCTCCATTTATTTAGATGTTTATTTTTTACTCTGTGTCTCTCAGTTTTCAGCAGAAAGATCATGTGCAAATTTTATTAGATTTATACCCAAGCATTCCACGCTTTTAGTGCTATTCTAAAAGGAACTTTAAAAATGCCTAATTTCAAATTGTTGATTGCTAGTATGTAGAAATACAATTGATCTTTTATTATTGGTTTTGTATTCTATGACCTTGCTGAAATCACTATTGAGTCCTAGGAGCTTATTTATAGTTTCCATGGGATTTTCTACATAGACAATCATTAATCTGCAAATAGAAGCAGTTTTATTTCTTCCTTTTCAATCTGTATGCATTTCTTCCCTGCCTGTACCCCACTGCACTTGACAGAATGTTCAGTATGATGTTGAGTAAGATTGGTGATGGCAGACATCCTCACCTTTTCTCAGTCTAGTGGGAAAGCAGGCAGTCTTTCATTATTAAGTGCTCTATTTAACTGTAGTTTTTTGTAGATGACCTTTATCAATTTGAGGACATTCCCTTTACCTCTAATTTGCCCAGAGTATTTATCATGAATGGGTGTCAAATTTTGTCACAGGGTTTTTTGCATCTATTGAGATGATTGCATGTTTTTTCTTCTTTAATCTCTTAATGTGGTAAGCTTTATTGATGATTTTCAAATGTTGACCTAGACTTGATTTCCTAGGAGAAACACCACTTATTCATGATGCATTATCCTTTTTACATTGAATATTTGAATTAAATTTCCAAATATTTTGTGGAGGATTTTTGTATCTAGATCATGAAGGATATTGCTGTGTAATGCTCTTCTTGTACTGTCTTGGTTTTGATATCACGGCAAATCTGATTTTTACAACATGAGTTGGGAAATGTTCCCTCCTGTCCCCTATTTTCTGGAAGAGTTTATGCAGAATGGTGTTATTTCTTCCTTATATATTTGGTAGAATTTCCCAGTGAAGCCATGTGAGTCTGAAAACCAATAATTCTATAAATTTCCCTTTAAGTACAGCTTTAGCTGCATCTCACAAATGTTAATCTGTTTTATCTTCATGTTCATCCAATTCGGAAGATTTTATAGTATCCCCTGTAACTTTTTATTTGATTCATGGATTATTCAGAAATGTGTGTTTAATGTCCAACTATCTGGGGATTTCCTAGATAGTTTTCTATTGTTGATTACTAAATTCCTTATAGTCAAATTACATAGTTTCTATGATTTAAACAAGGCTGAATTTTGTTTCATGGCCCAGAGTATAATTTATCTTGGTGAATGTTTCCTGTGCACTTGAAAATAATAAGCATTCTTCTGCTTAGTGGAGTATTCTAAGAAAGGCAGTACATTAGGAGATAGAGTCATTTAAATCTTCTATAGCCATAATGATATTTTGCTTACTTGCTCTATTTCTGAGAAAAGAGTGTTGAAGTTAGCAACTCTCAGTTTTTTGCTTTGTGTATTTGAAGTTCTGATATTAGGTACATGCACATGTAGGATTATTTTGTCTTTTTGATGAAATGACTCCTTTATCAATATTTAAATATGTCCCTTTTTATCCTTGATGATATTTCTTCTTCTAATATTTATATACCCATTCCAGCGTCCTTTTCATTAGTGTTTCATGGCATACCTTTTTCCATCCTTTACTTTTACCATATCTATATTTTACATGTAAAGTGTGTTTCTTAAAAATCAGCATATAATTGGGACTTGCTTTTTATCCACTATGACAACATCTGTCCTTTAGTTGAGGTGTTAAGAACATTTTAATGAAATCATTGATAAGTTCAGTCAGTTTTAAAATCTATCATCTGACTATTTTAAAACAATCTGTTCCTTATGTTTCTTGATCCTCCTCAATCCCCTCATCCCACCCTCACTTTTCTGCCTGATTTTGGATTAAGTGATTACAGACAGTCCATACTTTGCACAGTTGGTGTGGAACTATAAAAAATGACAGTGCAAACTGCAATCTCATAAAGCCGTCTTAAACAATGGGAAAATCTACTATTGTTCTGTGACTTTTAAACATTTTTGTCAAAAAGAAAAATCTCTCTTATTGCCAATAATAAAGGCAAAGCCTAATGAAAAAAATAGTGGAATAAATATTTCTTTAGTACACTGTAATTTAAAATATGAGACCTTGAAATTGTGTTTTATTTATTTGTAAAATAATTATCAAGAGTAATTTGAACAGAACTTTCCTTGTTCTTTTCATCATATAACTTAAAACACAAAGTTTTATTTGTCCTTTGACATATTCTCATGCACTTTTCTAAGTTTTGATCTGTTTCCATCATATTGACTTTTATGCTTTCAAGATCATGATGAATTTTCTGTGAGAGTCCCTTCAATGTAAAGGTTTTTCCCAGCATAAATTCCTGCGGGATATATTTTATTTAGTGTTTCTTCTAAGATTTATAATTTACAATAAACCATATCAACAATTTGAAGTCCACCTTCAAATAATATTGTATTTCTTGTATAGCGCAGGAACCTTACAGCATTATACTTTCATTCCCTGCCTCCCTACCTTTTTTGATGTCCACGTCATACATTTTACGTTCACATGTTATAATCTCCACAATACATAGTTACTATTTTTCTTTTAGATAGTCAATTAGCTTTTTGAGTCATTAAAATTAAGAAAATTCTTTTTATATTTACCTTTATTTTTAGCACTACCAGAACTCTGTATTTTGCTGATACAAGTTTCTGTCTGGTTTCTTATTTCTTCTGTGTGAAAAAGTTCCTTTAAGCTTTCTTGTAGTAAAAAGTCTGTTGACAATAATATTTCTTAGATTTGTTTACTTCTTTTTCTCTGAAAAAGAATTTTTTTCATCTGAGTTTGAAGAGATACTTTTGTTAGGAATAAAAGTGTAGGTTGACAGCTTTTTTTTTTTCCTTCCAGAATTTTAAAGATGTCATTCTATTTTCTTCTGCCTTGCATTGTTTCTGAGAAATCTGCTGCATTCTTATCTTTGTTCCTCTGTATGTAATGTGACTTTTTTTCATCACCTTCCTTAAAGATTTTCTGTTTATCTTTGGCTTTCAGCAGTTTGAATGTGTCTTGATGTATATTTTTTCCATCCTTTTCCTTTTTTTTCATTTTTGTTTTTGTTTTTTCCCTGCTTGGAAGTTTGCTGCATTTCCCGAATCTACAATTTGATAGCTTTCATTACTTTTGGAAAATTCTTCATCATTATCCCTTCATATATATTTTTTTCTCTTTTTAACTTTCTGAGAACACAATAACACATTAGATTAGTTGGTGTTGTCATACAGCTCTTGGGTACTCATGTTTATGTGTTTGTTTTTCCCTTTTAGTGTTTTTAATTGGTTAATTTCTGTTGACTTATCCTCAAGTTTATAAAATCTTTCTTGTCTTGAGTATATTGATGAGCTCATGCAAGTAATTCTTTATCACTGATATGAATTTTTAAAAACAATTATTTGTACCATCTCCATTTGCCCAACTAGGCAAATAAATTCATTAACCTCCCCCGCCATGAGGGACATGACTCCCAATGTAATGAATCTCCCTGGTGATGTGGGACATGATTCCCAGGAATGAGCCTGGCCCTGGTAGTGAGGGATTGAAAATGTCTACTTGACCAAAGAGGGCAAAAAGAAAGGTAAGAAGCTGAGGTCAGAGGTTGAGAGATCCCAAATATAGTTGAGCTATATTTGGTGGTTACCTAGACTAATGGTACAGATTGGTGGGGGAGACTGTTTTGTTCTGCTTCTTCCTGTACATAACAACTTAAAAGAAAAAAAATATCAGCTCTGATTTAGGGGGTTTAGATAGGAGAGGGGCATGAAGGAAAAAAGGGAGTAATTTTGCAGTAGTCTGTGAAATGCTACAGGCATGGACTCGGGTGGAAAGAGTAGTGGTGATGAGAAATGGCTGTATTGGAGTGATGTTTTAAGGTCATGCTGGTAAGACTTGTTGATGGACAAGATGTGAATGTGAGAGAAATAAAACAATCAGGGTGCCTCTGGGGTCTTGGATCTTAGCCATTGGGTGACTGAGCTTATAATTAGTGTTATTTTACAGGAATACGGATACTGATTTCTTTTACAAGAAAAATTAATTTTCTGCACACACACACGTACACAATCTTGTGCAGGTTGGCTGAGATGACATAAAATCAGAAATTAAGAAAATAACTCAATAACAGAAGAGGGGGCACATGTCATACACAGGGAAGTCACTGATGACACTTTACTAAGTCATTGCATGAACTTAACAAAGAAGCTCTTGTGTTGTGGAGAAAAAGAATAGTAAATAAACTCAAAAGTGATTTATGGGGAATATTTGTCTAAACTTTGTTTTTTATTAAACAGAAGCTGATTTAGAACTTCACATATTATAAATTGTTTTCATTTGCTCTTGTGAGTCCCTTAGCATTTGCATGAAAGACTCTTTTCTGTTGCATCTCATTTTTTATAATATAATGTCTGGCCTTAAAAAAAGAATCATGTACATAATAACAGAAAAGAAAAAAATAAAAAATGAGAGGAGGAATATAAATGACTTTAACAAGTGCACTATTAATACTTAACATAATTGTATCTTATGCTGAAGAGCTCACAGATCCTCATACCCTTTCCAAACATTATTCTTGATTTTCCCAGCAACACTGTGGGTGCATGGAGGGGAAAAGCAGGGACAGATTTGGAGAGTTGGTGGTTCATGGTTTTAAAATTGCTGCCTTGGGAGCTGGAGCCAGTAAGTTAGTTTAAGTCACCTGCCCCTCCCTCTCTTTATCCTCCTCTTTTCACATCCTCCATCCTGGCGGAGTGTTCTTTGCTGAGGAAGGGAGGGGAGGAAATTATCATTGGGCTTGGCGAAAGGGGAGTTCAGGTTGTGAAGTGGGTGGCAGGGTGGGAATCAGAGAGAAGAACATGCAAAGGACCCTGCTTTAGACTATAGGACAAGCCGCTTTTGTGTAGGAACTGATAACGTGTCTGTATTAGTTGGGGTTCTCTAAGGAAACAGAATCAATGAGAGATAAATCCATGAATACAAGATTTATAAAAGGGTCTCACACAACTGTGGGTATGCATGAGTCCAAATTCTATAGGGCAGGCAGCAAACTGGCAACTCCAATGAAGATGTTCAATGAATACCTCAGGAAACGAACTGACAACTTCGACGAATTCCTCAGGAAATGAACTGGGATCTTCAACGAATGTGTTTGATGAACTCCTCAGGAAACAAACTGGCAACTTTGACAAACTCAGGAAATGCTTCGCTGGGCAGCTGAAGAAGTGAAGGTGTCTTGTTTAAAAGTCTTCAACTGATTGGATTAAATCCAGCCAACTGCATTCTCTCATTGTGGAAGACACGCCCTTTGTTGATGTCATCAGTCACAGCTGCAGCCAAATGACTGATGATTTAATTAATCAGCCTGTTGGTCTATTAACCAGCCACAAACATCCTCACAGCAACAGTTAGGCCAGTGCTTGCTTGACCAGACCGCTGGATACCATCACCTGGCCAAGTTGGCACATGAACCCAACCATCACAGGGTCCAAGAGTAACCCTGCCTGTTCTTGGCAACTTGGGTTAATCACATTAGTCACACTGGCACATGCAGAAGCTATGAATATTTGCACAGTGTATTCTGACTTAGGAACCCAAGGAAGTTAGTGACATAACTATAAAAATGAATCCTCATTTACTTACCAAATTAATACTTACTATGGGCTATGTGCTGAGGATGCAGAATTGTAGGAAATGTGAAATTTCACTTCGCAATTCAGTTGAGTACAAAATGATGTAATAGTTTTCTAAATTCAGATTGAATCTGACTGTAAACCCCCTTCCTACTGGCGTACTAAGCAGTTTCAATGGGGCTCCCTCCTCTCACCCTAGGACTTGACTTTAGGGTCCTCCTTACACATAGGAGACATTTCCTAATTGGCCCTCTGGTCTTTGGGTCACACTGGTCAGTGCTGATGAGCTTTTGGTCCAGGCCAGTATGGGAGGCCCCAAGGTTCTAAGAATGCTAGGGCACAAGAAACTGCAAAAGCTGGGGATCCCCGTCTAGCCTCCTCAGAGAGAGGGCACAAGTGCTGTGATCATACCAACTTCTCAGGAAGGAACGCTGGTGTCCTGCTTTTTATACATCCCCAAGGCCTCCAGCTCAGCTATTGGAACTCCCTTTTATCTTCTCTGCTCTCTGTGCTTGGTAGTTTGAGTTTTCTAGTGAATATGGAGATGTAAGCATTTCATGAAGAGGGAATAGCATATGTACACTCCCAGAAGCACGAGGGAGGAAGTTGCATTAAGAGACCCAAGAAATAGAATTCAGCTGAACAAAGAGTCCATTTCAGGGCTGAACTTTAGATGAGGCTGCAGAAATAGAGGGGTTGTCCATGACACCAGGCCTAAAAACTTCCAAATTCGTTCCAGTCTGCGTCTCTTTTTTTATTATTAGAAAATGTACTTCTGGTGGAGAGGACAGACTAAGGAAAAACAATTATCAACTGCAAGAATTTCCATTGGAGACTTGGATTGTCCTAATGTTAGAAGATCTCCCATTTATTACTCTATCCCCATGCTTACCATTATTCTTCTTCTCAACTGCAAGAAGAAAGTTCAACTATTTCTCATTGTTGTCCAAAGTCTCATGGTTTTTCTTCATAACAATAAGAGCTACACTGACTGATGCTCGCCAGTCTTCACTTGTGATGTCCTGGAAAGTCAGAATTTCTGTGCTCACTTTAAGAATGAGGAAACCCTGGGTTAAAGAGGCTCAGAAACATGCCTCTAGCATGCTCAGACCTGACTTCCCACCACACTATCCTTCCTCTGCATTTTGCTGGATCTCATGGTGGGGTGGGGTGGTAATAGGGAGGGTAGGTCTTCAGGTTTCCTCCTGACAGGTACAGTCATTAGCATCCTGGAGTCAGAGCTGCGGGGACCATTAGGTTATTTGTCCTAAGCACGAAGTAGGAAAATTGCAGAACTGTGATATAATGCAAGGTTGGGGTCTAGTTTTTATTCCCCTAGTGACTAGTGGCATTGCATGACTGCAGCATTTCATACCCAGAATCTCTGCTTCTGAAACAAGATTAATTTTAGGTAACTCCATCCTGGGGCTGTGTGAGAATGAACACCAGTAATGATCTGTGCATGAAAGATGACTTTGAACATAATGTATTAATAGAATTCACAGTAAGATATGGCTCTGCCATGAGCACGGCGGGAGCGAGGCACTATATAAATAAAAGGCAGCATTATTTTTATAATGATCTAGTGCTGCTCATATTCCAGCTCTCTTCACACTTAACCATACCCTGTTTTCTAAATCATGTGGGTGGTGATTTGCCTAGGTGACTCTGTCATATTATTTGCATATATAGATGATGTTCTGCTGCTGCTGAAGTCGTAGATTGGTGAGCAGTAGTGTGGGAAGGCTTTAGTATACTCTCCCTAATTATGTTTGCAAGGTTTGACCCTGGATCATCCTCTCTGGTCATTTCCCAAGGATCCTGAAAGATTGCATAAAATAATAAACTCTTTGCAATTACACATTCTATCTATTGATTTGTATATTCTTTCTTAGATTAGATTGCAGATATTATCTAGACACAAATGTACAGACATTTATGGTAAATTATGCTGGAGAAAAACATGCTGTAATTTGAATTGGATTTTCCATGGATGCAATATAAACTTGGAATTATATTCTTAGTCAATGGGCTGAATGTGCAACTCTGCTTAATTATCTTACAAGAAAAATGAGGACCAGCAATTTATTTAATAACCTGGAAATTATTTTTAATTTCTATAAAGCTGACAAAATGTTTCTAGGGAGTTCCTGTTTCATCGTGTTTTTTCCTGGTGATGAATAAGAGGGTGGAGGTGCACTTCCACCAGGCTCAGAAGGCCTTCTCCAGGAAGATCTTATCTGCAAGGAGACTTCTGAGGAGGCTTCAGCCTCATTCATGACTTTGCAAAAAACCAACCCGAGGATATCTCTTTCACTGCTACTTTCTTTAGCTCATTCTATATCAAATCTTCTGTAAGCAGGGGATGGTTTGTACTTCCATCCCCTTCTAAATGTCTTTTCTAGTTTCTTGAGACTCTACCTCCTCAACCATCCCTATTCCTGGACATCTTTTATAAGAGAAGACATGCCTGCCTTTACAGGTTGGCACCAGTCTTGGTTTACTCCAGATTTATCAGCCTTCCATCCCTCACCCTCTGGTTAGGTGAGAATGTCGAATGCATCAAAGCTTGGACTTCAACGGTGGCCCAAACCCAAAGAAACCGTTGTCCAACAATAAAACTTCTTTTTCACCTCAGCTATGACATACTCCTTGACCTATAATAGTGAATGTAAATATCGGCTGTTCAGCTTCTTGTTTTTCTTTTGTTGGACTCATAGGATGATTGAACTCACTGTATGACTGGAACTAAATAAGATTTATTGTTACTATAGTTTTTTGAAAAACTCTTCACTTTTGCATGGAAATGAGTTCAAATTCATGTCTTTCATGGCTGTACTTTTATCACAAGAACAGTCAATGTCCCCAACAATTTCTTAGCACTCCTCTTTTCCAATTGTTTTCTAAATTAGGAAAAGTGGCTTTAAATAACTTTAAGCGAAGTCCTCTCAAATTCTTCTTTGGATTCTCTCACTGTCCCCTTCTCTTTGCCTCGTTCAGCATGCCCTCCCCAGCAGTCAGGCAAAGAACCAAGTATGGCAACTGTGGCTGTCAGTGAGGGACACTTTGGAGCCGTCAGCCTTCATCATGAGAAGCCAAAGGAAAGATTCCATGAAGGAGCATTCTCTGAATTTCTCTGTGACTTGGTCTCAAACTCAAAGTATTTGTGAATGAGGCAAATAAATTCAGACTGATTATTTCCACGCTTTTTAATGAAGCTGCTTGTACTGTAGGGCAACTAAGAGTGGACTCTGAACACAGAAAATCCTGACCTCTAATTCTGGCTCTCACTAACAAAATGACCTTGGGGAATGTTTTCTCATTTCTTGGTGTCTCAGTTTCCTCATTTGTAAAATGTGGATAAAAGCAGGACCCTAGATTACAAAGTTCTTCGCTGCTTATATAAACCCCGTGCTTGACATATAGAAAATGTTCAGTAAATGCCAGTTTCTGTTATGCTTAAGCCCTGTTTGAGCCCTTGTCACATATTTTCCAGAAGGTTCATAAGTGTTTGGAGAGTATGCTCAGCATCCATGAATTGAGTTTTATTACTGGAACCTAATATAGTGTCAGGTATCTAATGATTGTTCAGTAAATGATAGTTTAATAAAAGAAATAAATATCTCAGGGATCAAAACCACAAGCTTGGGATATGAATTATTTAGGATATCAGTTTAGCTACAGTAATGGAGACTCAAACTTACAGTTACATAAACAAGAAATAATTTCTTTTTCTTGCACATGAAGATCCAGATGGATTATCTGGGCTAGTGAAGTTTTCTACAATCATCAGAAACTCTGGCTGCTTCTGTCTAGTGTATCTAAGGTTTTCCTCTGCAGCTTTGTGCTCATCATCTTAGATGGCTGCTCTAGCCCCTGCCATCACACCTGCAATTCAGCCAGAAGGGAAGAAGAAGAAAGGAATATTCTTCTTTCTTTTAAGGGCACAGACTGGAAGATATATAATTCATTTCCACTCACAGCCCATGCATATCGCCACTCTTATTTGCAAAGAAGTTTGGAAAATGCAGTTTTAAACAGACAGCTTCCTTTCTATTAGAAAGTCAGAATCTATTGTATATAAACAGTGGCAAAGTGCCATAGCATCCTCCTTAGGGGCCTGAGATCCCATGCAGAGTTGTACTGAGCTGCTATGTACAGGGGATAGTTCTGGTGTATGAGGTACAAAAAAAAAAAAAAAAAAAAAAAAATCCTATCAATACTCAGCCCTAGCCTTCCAGGAACAGATCCTAATTCATCTATTTCAGTTAATGGCATGATTTATCTTCCAGTCACCCAGACTGGCCTCCTTGGACTCTTCCCTATCCCTCGACAAAAAATCCAGTAAGTCGCTTTGTCTTTTCTAATGCCTCATACATATATCTCCTCTTTTCCGCTCACGCTACCACCCTAATTTAGGCCTAATTACATACCACCCAGACAATTGCAATTACATCCAAATTGGTCTCCCTTCCCCCAGTTTCTTCACTTTCCAATTCATTCTGCAATACAACTGCCAAGTTAATCTTCCCTGAATACAGCTCTGATCATCCCTGCCCAGCCTAGAACCCTTCCGTGGCTCCCCACTGCCTCCTTAACAACAGTCGAAGGCCCCTATCAAGCTGCCCCACTTCTGGCTCAGGCTTACCTGTCTAGTTTTATTTACTTTTCTTCCATACACCTCCTGTTCCACAAATTGCTCCATGTTTTCCTATGCCCACTCTTCTGCAAAGAACATTTTGCTTATCATGGAATGCATTCCCCTTTCTGTTGGTTTGAAAGCACACCCATTCTTTAAAAATTAGTGCAAACACTGCACCGGAGACTCTGGTTTCCTCTAGGGAAAGGATGGTCTTCTCCCACGGACTCTCTTCATAATTTATTTTAACTATCTATTGTGGAAGGTCTTATGCATACTTTTAATGCAACAAATCCTATGAGTATGAATACTAGGTTTTTGTAAGTTGAATGCATCTGTGTAACCAATATCTCAATGAAGAGAGCATTTGCAGCTCCCATAAGGCCCCTGGTGCTCCCCACACTCACAACCCACTCCAAGGGTAACTGTCATCCTGATCTCAATACTAGAATTTAATTTTGTTTGTTTTGTATCTGAAATAAATAGAACCACCCAATAACTACTGTTTTCTCTTTATTGCCTTTTGTTCAATGTTATGTTTGTGAGATGCACCTACATTGTTACTTATAGCTGTAGATCGTGTATTGTCTTTGGTCTACTGCTCTATAATATTCCATTGGGTGAAGTTTCCACAATTTATATCATTCTATTGCCAAAGGGCATTTGGGTGGTTTCCAGTTTGGAGCTATTACAAATACTGCTGTTATGAACCCTCTAGTTGATTTCTTTTGGTGAGCAGAAGTATGTGTTCTAGGATTGGAAATACTAAGTCATGGGGCATGTTCTGCTTTTGGTGCCCAACAGTCTTCCAAGGTGGTTTTACCAATCAACATCCCTATCAGCAGTTAATGAGAGCTCAAGTTTCTCCATATCCTTGCCAACACTTGGTATTTTCCTTATTTTTTATTTTAGCTGTTCTGGTGGTGTTTAATGGAATCATATCATGATATTAATTTGCATTTACCAAATGACTAATGATATTGAGCATCTAGTCCTGTTTATTGGCCGTTTGACTGTCCTCTTGTGTCTGTTCATATATGTTGCCCATTTGTCAATTGGGTTTTCTATGAACTCTTTCTTATTGATTAATAGGAATTTTTTATGGATCCCAGGTATGAGTCCTTTGTTATATGCATTGCAAATTATTATATGCATTTTAAGAAATACTTAAGCTGAATAAGGACAGGAAAGACATATTTTTTAAGCCATTTTATCTGCAGTGTCTGGCATAGTGATTGATGTGGTAGGATTTTGATAAACGGTTGCAGAATGAATGAATGATTCAATGATTACCTTATGCACAGATGTTATTAAAGGAAGGATCCTGTTTTGTTCATTTTCTTATCCCCATCCTGTGTCATGTTCACATTGGTTCTTCAATAAATCCATGTCAAATGAATGATTGAATGGCATCCAGTGATCAGAAACATACCACTGTGCATGCAGATTTCCAGGAGAAGGCTCTCATGACAGCAACCCGTTGGAGACCTAGCAGGCTAGTTCCCTCCTGTTGCCAGTGTGAAGGCTTCCAAAGTACCTTGTTTACACTTAAAAAGCAATGTTAGGGTTTTTCAGCCCATGGATAACTCTGAAAGTAGAATTTAAAAAATGCAAAGTACCCATATGCTCAGCTTGTACTGAGAAATGGTCTCATGAGTAATTAAAAACAGTTACAAAAGCAATGAAGTTGCAACAATTGAAATATCACACACATATGTGTGCACCGAATCAGAAAACCTCATAATACTCAGTCACTGGATATTTCTACAACTGTGGGGTTTGTGACACAGAGTGAGAATCCTTATTCAGAGCTTATATCCCAGAGCTCAAGCACACCTCAGAGACTTCGCCAGTTTTCCTAGCACTCGCTTCTGTTTTTAAGCTGTGTGCTTTGCTTCAGTTGAAAGGCTTTAGGCTAGTGATTGTGGTTTTATGTGTTTCATTGCTGTTAGGACTCAGCGGCAACCCAATAATAATAATGAATTCAACATATTTGTGCAGTAGCATTTCTCTTTTCTGGTGCAGGTGCATAAGTGATTAAAGATTTTCCTTTTTTTCAAATTTTTACAGTACTGCATTTAACATAGAATTGTATAAAGCAGAAGCTGATTTCTGAATCAGATGAATTTAATTCTTGCATCCTATTCTGCCAGTGATTTTCTAACCCAATTAGAATTTGAGAGGTAGGAGCCACAGAAGCAGGGTAAAGGTCTGATTGCAATGATACTGAGAAAAGATTTGAGTGGTCTTACAGACCTAGGAGCTAGACATTATGGTGGAAAAAATAAAACAAGGCTGTAGAAGAGGGGTTGGCAAACTTTTTTTTTGTAAGGGGCCAGATAGTAAATATTTTCAGCTTTGCGGGTCATACAACAGCTACTCAACTCTACTGTTGTAGTACTTGTGAAAGTACCCCTAGACAATACATAAACAAATGGGCATGGCTGTGTTCCAATAACATTTGATTTACAAAAATAGGTGGCAAGACAGATCGACTTGTGGGCTGCCATTTGCTGACTCCTGATCTAGAAGACCTGGGTTTCACTTCTGCCACTTACTGGCTTGGGGTCTTAACATCTCCATAACTGCACCTGAGAAATGGGGCTAATGAGCTGTGCCAGTTTGAATGTATTATGTCCCCCCAAACGCCATCATCTTTAATGCAATCTTGTGTGTGGGTGGACATATTAGTGTTGATTAGATTGTAATTCTTTGATTGATTTTTTCCATGGAGATGCGACCCACCCAACTGTAGGTGATAACTCTGATTGGATAATATCCATGAAGGTGTGGCCCTGCCCATTCAGCATGGGCCTTGATTAGTTCACTGGAGCACTATATAAGCTCAGACAGAAGGAGCAAGCTTGCTACAGCCAAGAGGGACACTTTGAAGAATGCACAGGAGCTGAGAGAGGAGCTGCAGTTTACAGAGACATTTTGTAGATGGCCTTTGAAAGCAGACTTTTGCTCCTGAGAATCTAAGAGAGGACAAACACACCAAGAGCAACTGAGAGTGATATTTTGAAGAGGAGCTGCAGCCTAGAGAGGAACATCCTGGGAGAAAGCCATTTTGAAACCAGAACTCTGGAGCAGACGCCAGCCACATGCCTTCCCACCTAACAGAGGTTTTCAGGATGCCATTGACCATCCTCCAGTGAAGGTACCTGATTGTTGATGCATTATCTTGGACACTTTATGGCCTTAAGACTGTAACTGTGTAACCAAATAAACCGCCTTTATAAAAGCCAATGTATTTCTGGTGTTTTGCATCCCAGCAGCACTGGCAAACTGGAACATGAACCCTGTGTTACCTGCTCACAAGTAGTAAGGCTAACTTGAAATAAGATCAAAGTTTGTTATAAACTCATAAATTCTATAGTGTTATGCACATGGTAGGTAGTTCAGAATCAGAAGAGACTTTCTGCTAATATTTCTCAACATCCTTGTTTTGGAAATAATGAAGTCAAGATTCAGAGAGCTTAACGCAGGTGCTAAAGGTCATGTAGTTGAGAGCAGATCCAGAACAAGGAATGCTATTGTAAGGGATATGAGCAATAATCTTAACAGTTACCCTTCCCAATCTGTTACCCTTTAATTTAGAAAATGGCAGTAAATATCAGGGGTTTCCTATTCAGAAGATGCCCTGAGAAGCCTTGGGCCTGCCTTTCTCTCCAGGGAAGGGTATTTCCTGGGGGGATACCTGGATCTGAAATTGTGGTGTGGGTCCCAAAGTGGCTTTGTCTGTAATGTGTCCACTTTGGTTCCCTGACCAGGCAGAAGCAGGAGGGAAGGATTACCTCTGCACCTTCCAGACCATCTACAATTTGTCACTCAGCTATTTTAGGGCCAGGAAAGCCAGAGAAGCAGTGCTTTGGGGAAATTTCGCTCAGGGGAAACATCCCCTCTGTTAGGTTGTCTGTGCCTGGAGGTATTCCAGACAGATTAGGTTCCAGGCCCTGCAGGGCAAGCTTCTTTGTTGGGCAGCTACTATTGCAAGAGGAAAGACACTGTGCTCCCTTCCCCTGGGCCTCTTCCCTAGATCTTGGGGTAGGTGAGAGCTGCCCTGCCTCTCTTCCATCACCGCCGCCTACCTGTAAACAAACTAGAGAAATCCAGTCATTTCTAAGATGATCTTATATTAAAGGAAGTGTTGAGATTTGGGCAACGTGTTCTAGAGGAGAGAAAAAAAAAAGAGTACAAATAAGGAAACCACAGGCTACTTCCATTGAAAGAATGTTGGCTCCTCAGTGTATTGATTGCCATTTCTGGGCCTCAGTTTCTCCAAGTGTAAAATAAAGTGATTAGGTGAGATGATTATAAGGTCTTCCCCCAACTTTCCTTCTTCGTCTTATACTCCATGATTCAATTCTGCTGATGATACTTCCCTTTATTTTCACGAATGGTTTTTGTTGAGTACTTTATTGACTTCATTCATAGAATCTTGGGGGTTCCAAACAGCTTAAGTCACTGAGTACTATTGAAATGCCCTAAACTCACTTGGGTAGACAAGGAAGGATATGATGAATATCCAATGAATGACAAAGTAATCCACGTACGGATGAGCCAGAAGTCACGGTAGCCTTGAATGGTCAGAGACTGTTTCTTCAGAAAGGTCAAACGCAATCCATTGTAGAATTTTATCTTAGTATTAAGTGACAAAGAAGGAAAAAAAAGTCAAATTTTATGCTGAAAGAAAGGCAGAGTGATAAAGCAAATACGAACAAATGTCCTGTTCAGGTACAGTCCAGCTGCAAGGGAGTAATTGAGGAGGTGAACTCAAAGATAAATTTGAATGAGTAGTTTGGTACAAAATGAAGGGTGTCCTCTGGTGACAAAATTAGGACCTTGGACTAGAGAAAGTGACATTGGGAATATTTCTGGATAGTGGAGTTAAATAACAGCCATGATGTAAGAAAATTATTTTGACAGCCACATATTCACTGGATTGGGAAGAACTGAACTGCATAATGCAGGGACTATTTGGGCAACTATGACAGCATTTCAGGTGTGAGGTAACTGGAGGTTGGTGGTGGTAAGAACAGGCAGGTGTGAGAAATGTTACTCCTGAAAAACTGACAGGAGCTGGCTGCCTTTTAGGACTGGAACTTATGTCAAGGAAGAAAATTATTCCAATATTTTGTGATGACAATAATTCAGTTGCTCGGCACATAGTTTTCTTGTTTTTTGATATAAGTAAAATTTTAGTGTATAATCCTAGGTGCTAACTTTGGGTGGCAAGGCATTTATTTTATCCATAGGTGTCACCATGCTATACCATCCAGAGGAGAAGAATTCTGACAGGATTTATTTCTCTACAAAGATTTAAGTCCTGTATTGATTTCCAATTTGAAACGTGAGTGGAAATACACCTATTTCCTAGTTATTGATTTTGAATTAATTAATGATTCATTAATTAATTGCTGGATCATATAGTAACCCTATGTTTAACCTTTGAGAAATGGCTAAACTGTTTTCAAAAGAAGCTGCACCATTTGTGTTCATTCCTGCAATGTAAGAGAGCTTCAATTTCTCCATATCCTCACCAACACTTCTTGCTGTCTGTCTTTTTTAATATATCCATCTGGTGTGTGTGAAGTGGTAACTACTTGTGATTTTAATTTACATTTTCCTGATGGCTAATGACGTTGAGAATCTTTTCATGTGCTTTTTGGTCATTTGTATAGCTTCTTTTGGAATATTGTCTATGCAGATCCTTTGTCTATTTTGAAATCGGGTAATGTATCCTTTTAGTGTTGTATTATAAGGGTTCATTATATAATTTAGAAACAGGTATATTATTTACAAATAATTTCTACCATTTTGTGGGTTCTTCACTTTGAAGTCCAATTTAACTATATTTTCACCTGTCACTTGCCCTTTTGGTGTTATATCTAAGAATGTTTTGCTTAACCCTAGGTCAGTAAAATGTACTCTTATATTTTATTCTATGAGTTTGATAGTTTATCTCTTATCCTTAAGTCCATGTTCCATTTTTATTTAAATTTTGTATATGGTGTGAGGTAGCAGTCCAGCTTCATTCTTTTGCATGTGGATATCCAGTTTTCCCAGCACTGTTTGTGAAAGAGATGATTTTTCTCCCATTGAATCATCTTGGCCCCCTTGTAAAAATCAATTGATCATGAATGTGATTTGTCCAGTTTTTAATGATTAATGTATTATATGTTTAGGTATCTAGTAAACTTCTGGTGATGAAACTCAGTTTCATGGAGACTGAGTGTTAAACAAATGCTAACTAGACTATCTTTATCTGAAAGCAATGTATTACACAGGTGGTCTCTAGTAGCTACCTTTTTTTTTTTTTTTTTTTTCCAATTCTAAGCACCTAATGAATTGGAGAGGTGAAGTCAAAAGAAATAATATAGTGATAATGACAATGGTAATAATAACTATAACTATTGAGGAAGACTGTTGTAAGCCTGAATTGTCTCGTATAATCTTCACAACAAACTTACCCAGATAGATACTAATGAAAATGTAAAAACAAAAACAAACAAACAAACAAACAAAAAACAAAACAAAGATAAAGTGGTACAGAGAAATTAAGGAAATTGCCTATGGTTATGAAACTAGTAAATGGTAAAACAAGGATTTCAATGGAGACAGCACGGCAGCATGGTTCTAGAGCTTGTCCTATCAACCACTATTCCAGACTCCCCTCAAATGATCAAGAATCCACTGATTCCCCAAAGCAATTGACTGTGAGCTTATGTCTTCTTTATGGTTCTGAATGTTTCCTCACCACATTTTGACTCCCAGATGAGGAGATACTTGGATCTTGAGGTGAATCTTACATTGACCAAGGAAAATCCAACAGACCTGTTGGATACATATTCTGGTATTGACTCTTGGGTAAATCTGGATATTTCCTTGGGAAAGGTCATGGATTTTGGTGTCAGGCAGTCTGGCTTCAGTGTATGATGTGGGCTAGGATCTTAATCTCTGTGAACCCTCATCTATGACATGAGAACAATAAAAACATCCAGCGTTGTCATGAGAAATTCGTCATAACTTCCTGGCACAATGCCTACTACATAGAATAATTCAATAAATGGTACTTTTACTTTATTGTGAT
Organism: Choloepus didactylus; assembly: GCF_015220235.1. Lineage (NCBI taxonomy): Eukaryota > Metazoa > Chordata > Mammalia > Pilosa > Megalonychidae > Choloepus > Choloepus didactylus. The sequence continues at coordinate 90,518,505 of NC_051310.1, read as the reverse complement.
AGCAGTTATTGTGTTCAAATGGGAAATGAGCTCTAAAGCGCTGCTAAAAACATGTTCAATCCACACATGAATTGGCAAACAGGAGTACTGATGTATACCTTTCGGTGGAGTTAGAGAAAATATCCTCCTGTCTGGAAGCTCGACACCACTTTCTAGCTGTGTTATCTCTTGACTTGAATAGTTGGGTGCTCACAGCCCTTTTGCATTAAATTTTACATTGATTTTTATGACCCCATTATTACATGTAATATCTGAGGACTCCAACTTCTTGTCCTCTCTCTCCCCCTCCCTGGTATGGTATGAAATAAAGTTCACAGCAAGCATTATAATAGACAGGTCAGCCAGGATCCAAAAGTGGGGGTTATCAAGTAATGATCTGGAGGAGACTCTAAAAATACATATATATTTTTAGGTCCACATGTAAAACCTGCACTAAATTTAGGACAAGTCAAAACTTGTGCCAGCTTGATTTCCCAAAGCTTTTGGCTCTGAAATACTGCTCTTCTATCTCCTCCTATTCTTTACTTAATAAAGAAATAATAGAGAGCCAGAATAACTGGAATCTTGAACCTTGGTCCTCAAGAAGATAAAGCTCTTTTTTTTTTTTTTTTCCTGTAGGGGTTTCTGCTGTTCTCAGGAATTGGTGCTTGTCTTTATATCTTTGCAGACTGCCTCCAGGACCCACATCTGCATCCCATTATGATCCAATCTTTGGTCCATCTGTTTTATTTATTATCTCTCTGGGACCTTTTAAAGTTGACCCTTAAAATGATCTCAAGTTAACTTTGAGGAAGGATATACAACTAACCTGCTGCTGGAAACTTCTAATACTGTCTTCTAATCTGTCTTTCATCCTCATGCACCCACCGCTCGCCCACATGACCTTGTATGCCAAGCAGGTATATAACTCATAGGTTCTTGGCGAAACTGGATCCACTGAGGTGTGGAGGCCAGTCACCCTGAAGTTAGTAGGAAACCTGGAGAACAGCTAGGTAAGGGTTTCACAATCAGAGCTATTTCTATAACGAGTGAAATCCAAGTCCAGTTTAGGATCTAGACTTTTATGAAAATTCCTTAGAATTACCTTTTCCATAATCCTCATATCCACTGGCAAATATGATGTTCTAACTCCTGCCAATCTTGTCTGTCAAAGACTAACAGAACAGTGATATCAGATATGGAACTTTCCCCTTATTTCCATATCCGAATCACTGGTCCTTTGTACATCACAAGAATCATTGATGTTTGAGATTCTACTTCCACTAGTCCCTGTCTCCCAGCGGGTCCTTACAGCACACTTTAAAAATAATTGATCCAAAGTGTTCATGCTAAGAGGACTAGGCATACAACTATACGAACCAGACAAGGGGGATCAGGAGCCTTTCACTCTTTAGAGATGGCTGCACTGACGTGTTAGGTGAAAGTGAGGCTGGCTGATTAGACTTATAAACTCCTCTGGGTCCCGTGTGATGGGTGCTGCAGAGCCTGTAAAGGATCTAATGCTTTAAAAATGTGTAACGTTAGACTGTGTCGCATGCCCCTGTCTTTTATTGTGCTAAAAAAGGCTCATTTGAGGGAAAATGTGGATTTAAACTTTTTCGCTATGATCATACAGTTGTCCCATTGGTCTTTAACATAATCAGTTACTCCCTTTTCCTCCTGCCCTTATAACCCCCCAACATTTCTTTCTTTTTAAAAAATTGGACTTAAATCCAAACCTACAAGTTCTGCCATCACTAATTGGGCAACTTCTTAACCAGTTTGTAAAACTCTCTGAGACTTGTTTTGCTGATTTCTAAAACTACGATAATAACACCCATCTCACAAGGTGGGCACTAGTTTCAAATGCAGTATAGTGTGTAAAAGACATAATCTTACATCACTCCTCGGCCAAGTAAGTGTCCAAAGATTGTGCGTTCCTTCTCCATCTCCCTTCCAATAAGTTACGCTGTGGATTATTGACAGGGACATCTGTGGCCTGATGTGCCAACCCTTGTGGGATTGTGAGTTGGGATGGTTACATGATAATTGTCCACCTGCACAGATGCCCCACTGTCCTTCAAAAGACTTCTCTGGAAGTGGGGAGGAACTGCTGAGGATCGAGGCAGCAGAACAAAAGGACCTACCAGCAACTGGTGACCTATATTTTGGCTATTGTAAACTTAAGGTCAGATGTACAAGGAGAAAGCAGAAATGTTTATGTTACAAAGGCACCAGAGTGGAGAAACACAAAGGGGAATTCTTGGACATAATAAGTTGTTCAATGACCAATGAATGTTCTGTCTGACTGTCTTGGTTACATCTTGCAGCCTCAGCAGTGGAAGACACGGCCTGCTTTGACTGGGCGCCGACCGGCTGGTGTCAGTCATGCCTGTGCATGATGCCTTTTCAGCAGCTGCTGAAAATTATCTCTGCTTTTTAATCCTCTCATTTTAGAGTTGTTTCAGGCAGATTAATCCTAAAAACCTCATGTAATTAATATCAATTATTTAGATTTGCTGCTTTAGTCAGTGTCAGATTTTTCAGCACAGGACAAGATGTTATTACTATTATTATTGCTAATTACTGAGTCAAAGAGCCCCTATGACAATTGGACTTAAAAATGGGAAAATTGAGGTTTAATTACTGCAAAAGTTTAAAAGCAAGAAAATTCTTGGAATTGGAACTACCATTCTTTTTCAAAGGGTTTGTTCCTTTCTGGTGGTTCCTTGGCCTTTGAAGATCACCTGTCTTGGCTCGACTTCCAGTTTGCTCCTTATTAGTGATGTAGTGTTGGCCACTCATTTCTCTGTTTGGATCTACCTTTCTCCGTCTGTAAAATGGGGGTAATATTCAAGGCTACTTCATGAGATTGCTGTGAAGTTAACTTAAATCAACATATGTAAAGCCCCCTGAATGAGCCTGGCTCATAGTAAGTTCTAAATACACAAGAACTCTCGCTATAAATATTGCTATTAATACATTCTAGAAAACACTCCAAGGAGCATCTGTATAGGGTGGTGGACAAGGTGTCAGGTCAAATGATATCTGAATCCCTGTTCTGTCACTCACAAGCCAAGTGACTCTGAGCAAGTTACTTGAGTTCTCTGAGTCTCTTGTTTTCCCACTGGTAGAAAGGGGATAATGATATCTCTGTTACTGGAGTATTGGGCTTGGAATAAATAATAATCACTCATATTTATTCAGTGCTTATGACTTTTCAGGCACTGGGCTGATTATTATATTAACTCATTTAACACACTCTTTCAACCTGTGGCTCATTTCCTAGACAAAGAATGTAAGGGTTGGAGAGAATAAGTGATTGGCTTGGGGTCACTCAGCTTCTCACCAGCAGTGTCAGGCAGTCTGATCCCAAAGTCTCAGTATGGAGTAGAGCGTGGATCTTAAAAGCAGTGATCAACTACTGTCTTTAATTTTATTGAGGACACATCATCCACTTCCCTCTAGTCAAGTTGTCATCCAGCAGGAGGGAAGGAATTGTCTCATATTTAAGAGAAAGAGTGATGAAAATTAAAATCGGCACAGCCCATCAATATGAATATCAGTGGACTGTAACTGTCAGTGCAAATGAGCCTACCTGGTAGCCTGCTCCTGTAATGAAGCTCCAGGTAATGTCGAAGCACCACATTAACCCCTGGCTTGCACGTCCAGGTGCAAACAGCCATTGACCTTCCAAATAATTTTCCCAGATCCTGCTAAGGATTACCTCACATTTTCCCATTCCCAGTCAGTTTCTGGCTCTTGACTCCTGCCTTTTTGGAACTGGGATTAACTTATACTTTTATTTAAGCCTCTAACAATCATTAGATTGAATGAATGACATATAGCCCACTTATTGATAGGCACACTGGATTACAGTTTGAAAAAACAAACAAAGCAGAGCTTTCATAGTAATAACCAATTTAAGGTAACACTAATGGGAGCCTGTTGTCTCCGAGTGCCTTATGCTACCTCGATTCCTGAGTGAAGGTTCTGTTCACTCTGGAATTACATTGCTCTCTGCTGGTCACCCATTCATTCACTGATGAAATATTTGCTGTGCTGGTCCTCTGTGCTAAAGGCTTTTCTGGGTTCTGGGAGCATAGCAAAGACAAACACATTAAACATCCTTGCTCTAATAGAGTTAACTCTCTACAAATAAACAAAGGAAAAGTTAGAATATATACAGCAAGTCAAAGGGTTGCAAGTACTTTGGAAAGGTGTAGACCTCAGAGCCAGACTCCTATCAGTTTAATCCCAGCTCTGTCTCTTACTAGCTGTATAACTTTGGGCAAATAAATAACCTTTCTATGTCTCCCTTTTCTCTTCTGTAGAATGGGGACGTTAATAATAATATCTATCTTACTAGGTAATAATGAAACTATATGAGTTAATATGTCTAATAGTTCTTAAAGGAATTTTGTAGTATAGTCTATGTAAATGTTTGGTGAATAAAGGAGAACAAGGATAAAGCAGGGAAGGACCTGGTCAATTTTAGAGGTAGGTGATGTACAGCTTGTAGTAGGGAAGCTGCAAAGAAGCTAATATTTAGCAGTGAAGAGGCTGTGGGAGAAATGCTTTCTACACAGAGGGAAGCACAGTTAAAATTGTATTGGCCATGTTTGGATGATAGCATAGGTATGGGATGGGAAAGGAAAGGAAGAATCAAGGATGATTAACAGTTGCTTTTGCTTTTTTTTTTTTTTTCCTAAAGAGGAATAACTGAGATGAGGCAGTAAGGGTGCAGCAGGTTTGGGGGAAGTTAAGGAGCACATGTTAAGTTTGAGGTGTGCCTTGGAAATCTTAATGGAGATATAGATAGTTGGCTGTAGGAGTCTGGAGTTTAGGAGAGAGGTTCCTGTTGGAAATGTAAATTCTGGAGTCACTGGCATATAGATGATATGTAAAGCCATGAAACTATGGGAGCACCAAGGAAATGGGGGTAGATAGAGAAGAGGAACAAGAATGGAGCCCAGGGTCACCCCAGATTAAGAGATTATAGAAAAGAGTAGAAATCATCTGAAACTGAGGAACAGCCAGTAGAGTTGGAGGAAAATAAAAAATGTGCAGTGTCTTGGAAGCCAAGTGAAGGATTAGGAGGGAATTATCAACTTCCCTAAATGGTGATGATAAATTAAGTAAAATTGGGGCTGAAAATTGACCACTAGAATTAAAAATATGGACACCATCAATGACCTTGACAAGCATAGCTTTGATGGAATGATGGGGACTGAATTTAAGACCCTGAACTTAAATATAATTGGAAGAAACAAATTGGAGACTGCAAGGACGGGAAACTCCTACAAAGTGTTTTACTGCTATAGTAACAAGTGAGAAAGTAGAGGGCAAATACTGGAAGGTGGGTAAATATGATGGAGGGTGTCTTAGAAACTTCTCTTATGATTGTATCAATTTTCTCAAGAAGCAAAGATATAGGCTGAGAGTAAGAGTTAGGGAGAAATAGTTTGAAGGAAAGGGAAAAAGGATTTGTCCTTCAGTTGCTGGACACCATTAGCAGCCTATTTGATGTTTATGTCTATATATTTAAAGCAATACAGATTTCTCTATAGCCATGTGTGATGGTTATGTTTATGTGTCAACTTGACCAAGTGATGGTGCCCATTTGTCTGATCAAGTGAGCACTGGCCTAACCATTACTACAAGGACATTTGTGGCTGGTTAATAAATCATAAGGCTGGTTTATTAAATCATCAGTCAGTTGATTGCATCTGTGCCTGATTACATCAATGAAGGGAGTGTCTTCTGCAATGAGAGAATTCAATCAGCTGGATTTAATACAACCAGTTGAAGACTTTAAAGGGAGAAAAGAGAGAATCTTCACTTGTTCCTCAGCCAGCCAGTCTCTCCTGGGGAGTCACTGAACACCTTCATCAGAGTTGCCAGCCTCCTGTCTGCCCTACAGAATTTGGACTCATGTATCCCCACAGTTGCACAAGACACTTATAAAACTGCATATTTACAGATATCTCCTGTTGGTTCTGTTTCCCTAGAGAACCCTAACTAATACACCAAGTTTTACAGTCAGGGTACAGGCATGAAATAGGCAGAGTTGGGCTTAACTAGGGTTGAGCTGGGTTTAACTAGGGTTGAGGTTTTGCCTACGATGAAGGGAAAGATGGGCAAGAGAATTGATGGTGGGTGTAAGGAACGGTTAGAATGAAAGACAATGGAATTTAAATTAGGAAGGAGGGAAGAGAGACATCAGGAAGAAAGACAGTGAAAAGGTGTTGTCAAATTTATTGGAGTTGAGCTACATAAAAGAATTAGCTGGAAAGATAGAAGGTGGCAGTCAGAGATGCATAAAACTATGATTGTAGAAGGGCTGTGGTTATCAGTAATGATTGGGTCCAGTTTATGAACATGGTAGAGGATGGCTGCGGTAAGGTGGAGGACAAAATCAATGGGAAAAAAATAGCTGAAGGAATTGAGATGCTGAGATCTTGGAAAGGTCATTTATATTCATATTAAAATCACCAGCTTATAAGGGTTTGTTGGAAAGAAGGACACTGAGCCAAGAGAAAAAAATCTCTAACAAATTAAGGGGAGTAATGCAGGAGTCAGGAGATGACAGAAACAAGGAGAGGTTCTTCTTGATATAATCTGGTATCATGAGATTCAAAGTTGGAGGTTTTAAGGGGACAAGAGAGGAATGGACAGAGAATGGTCTGGAAGGATGTCTTCCCTATGGCCAGCCCCAGAGGTAAGAGGGCTATGGAAAGCAAGCAAATGAACAAAAATAAAACAAAACACCGCGATTTGAAAGCCTGCAGGGAAAGCCATTCTCCAGGGAGACTGGCTTCAGCTTGAGTGAGAAATTGAAGGTGAAATTTGGAGAAAAGGCTGAGGGAATAGGGGATTCTGCTGCCAATGGGCTTATGATTCTAGGGGATGCATGGGAGGGTTTCAGAAATAGGGAAGAAGTTGAAGCAGGGAATAGAAGAGGAGACAGGCAGAGCCTTATGGAGCTTGAAGTGAGAGGTTGAAGATGATCTGTAAATCATGTGGTAACAAACTGGAGTAAAGAGCAAAATGAGATTATTTCTTCATGAACTCAAGATAGATAATAGTGAACACTGAGGGTAGGAAGTTTTGTGTGCATTAGACGCAGTCTTGATTTCAGTGGATGGATGTATAGGGGTATGGAAAATGGTGCCAGCTGCACGGCTTCTAGATCAGGCTTGACCACTGGTGGGAGGGGTGGATTTTCTCAGTGTGCAAGGCTCTCCTCTGACAAGCATGTATGGAGCTGAGGGTATCTGGGGAGCCCTGGCTTTACTCCCCATGCACGGGCCCCTCCAGATGGCCATCAATGGAGTGCACAGACATTTGTGCAAAGCTGAATTGACTAACAAAGCCCGGCACCCAGTTATTTACCTGCTTGTGGTTTGGAGGCTGAAAGTTTTCACGCTGTGGTTAAATAGACTTCACAGCTAGCTGCAGTGTATTGAGAACCCTTTACGGAGGAGAAGTGCCACTGGCAATCAGTCAAAAGCAGGAGTCTGTAGTACCAGGGGATTGTTTAAATAAATCCCTTAGGCAGTGACCACAGGAAAGTAAAATCTTCCAGTGCAATGCCAGGGGCCTTGGGTTTTCACATAAGCCCCCGGGGCTGAATTCCTTTGGTCTCCCCAAACTCCAGGTTGAGGAGACATTGCTAAATGATTCATTGGTGTTTGGTTTCACCAATTCTTTCCCAAGGTAGCAAATAGCTGAATCTGAGGACGCTGCAGTGCCCTGCGTTTAGTGTTCATACTAATTTGACTCTGCTGTCAAAGTTCTATAATTCCTGGTACTCTACAGGTTGACTGCAGGTGGATGGGCAGGGAGATGACAAGTAGAAATATCAGGCAGGCTATGGTGACAAGCTGTAAGTAGGAGAGCTGATGGAGAAATCTGACAGGCAGGGAAGAAAGAGAAGTGACAGAGAATTAATTCCCTCAGGAACAATGAGCACACCAGGAAAACATACCCTACTGAAACAACAGCTCTTAGTTCGAAAGACAATTCTAATTAAGTCCTCAGATGCTTTGCTGCTAAGAGTTGGTGGATTGGCTTATTCCCCACTGCTGTCTGCAAAGAACCTTCAAACACCCACATCTCCATCTGTTTCATTAATAAATTAACTTAAATCCATAAAATTAGCAAAGAACCAGAGGAACTGGACGGTGATAAGTGACCAGAATTCATTCCTGGAGTAGCTTTCACAGGGGCCACTGAAGGGGAGAGAGCTGAAGATTCAAAGGCACTTTCAAGGATAAAATTTACTTTGAGTTTCCTTTTATTTTAGTACGTGAAATAAGAGTAAAAGAGTGGGGATCAGAGAAAAAGAAGTCAGTTGCATTGTCTTTTCTTGTCATTCTCAAAAGGTAACTGCTAGGGGTTCCAACCTGGTGCTGGCCCAAAGGCAGTTTTGCAGTGGGTGATGCATTCGTACCTGGAAATCCTTACAGAAAAACCCTGGTCATTTTCTCTTTCTCTTTATAAAGACATGAATGATTGCAGATCAGGACTGAGCTGCATTTAGTATATTGTGTTCTGGGCCTTGGGAGCAACAGGGTATGGATGAGAGCCAACGCCAAGGAGTGGTCACTGTTGGGGTCCCTCTGTTTTCCAGAGATGCTTTGCTGCTTTTACCAGTAGAGAAAAGTGGCTGGTTCTGCTGCATCCTGCGAAGAGGTGGAATAAAATGAACAAAGGAGAAATGTTTGCAGGTTTTGCCAAAACAGAGCTCACTGGTGATCCTGTTAAGAGAAAATTTTATAGAGTGGTAAGGACTGAAGTCAGATGGGAGTGGATTGAAAAGTATGGAAAAGGAAGAATTGGAGAATGGAAAGATAAACAACACTGGGGACGCTGGGTTGTTAAAAAAGAGAAGACATGAAGCAATAATTTGGACAGGGAAGTGGGATGCTTGGTGTGTGAAAGGAGGTTACAATGAGCTGTTGGGGTTTGTTTGTATGTGGATGGGAGAAAGTGATGATGTAAGAGAGAAGGAGAGAAAACCAGGGAGGAAATCCATGAGAAGACAGAGGAAGAGCAACCAATGAAAAAGAAGGAAAGAAATAAATGAGACAGTGATCAGACTTAGCTGTCCCGGTTCCCTGCCAAATAGGGCAGTGCAGGGCTGTTGATAAATTGCAGTACACGTTCACACGCATGGAGCTACTTATTGTTAATCTGGGCCAGATAGATGTTTAATTCTGGGCATCTCTCATATTTGCAAACCTTCTGTTTGTTACCCAAATTTTGATTTTTTAAATGAGGGGGGTTTGACAAAAATTATGCCCTTTGTGATAAGCTACTTATTATAAACTCATCATTTCTTAGGGAAAAATATTTTGCATTTTCAATTTTCTAAGAGACCATCAACACAATAGGGCAGGGAGAACATCATCTCTAAAAACTTGTGCATTATTTTCTTAAAATGTTAATGTCCCATTTCCAGCTGAACAAATAAACCTCTACATCTTGGATGCAAGTAGTCCTAATGAATATGAGTGCCAGGATAGAAAATTAAGAACTTGCTTTTGATTGCAGAAAGCATCTTTCACAAGGAAAAAAAAAAATTAAGCCATTATTTAAAAATTGCTCCATTAACGTGCCACGAACAAAGGACATTCAGCTTGAAAAGACCAAACAGCTGTTATTTTTGAGCACTTTATTTTCAATGGGATTATAAACAAGATCCTCATGAAAGTCTTCAAACAGACAGAAAACCAGGATGAAATATAGAGCTTCTTTGGCCCACTTACTGTTTACCAGAGCCGGTTTTGCTTTTCGCTTTCTTAATGCAGCTGCCAAGTTGTTTGGTGGTTCCACTGCCACTGTTGTTGAGTCAGAGGGAAAATGGAAAGGGCATATGTGTCCTCTTCTCCTGTAGAGTTTACATAGGAAGTTCAAGCAACTGGGAGAATGTTTCACTCAGCAAGCTAAGAGAGGCTATAAGCAAAACACCTACAATGGCAGGAAAGAAATCCATTTCAGCATGGTTACACTAGAAGGTGACTGGAAGGCTAAACCAAATATTTCCTGGTTTGGATCTAAGTAGATGCAGCAAATGGAAGGTTAACGCTGAAGCTATTTTACATTTTTAGAGTATATATACAGTCATACACACACAAACACGCATATATTTATTTACATAAGTGTCATGGAGAGACAGCCATTCCTCAAAAGACCTGTAGTCTAATGTAGAGACCTGTGGTTTGGAGAAGGTTGAGAAGAATTTTCTTGTTATTAATATGGAGCCAGGCCAGCTTGAGGCCAGATACTCAATCATAATTTGTAGGCGCTCCAGTGGCTAAAAGGAACATGCAATGTTGTTTAGCTCAACCTGGAGCCAGGAGAATGCATGCCCTTTACCCTTGGGGTGAAAAGCTAGTTCTTTCGTAGAAATGATATCCTCATCCAGAATTGCCCTTGTGTATCCACAAAAGAGTACATATTATCCAAATATGAATCCGCTCTCCCTACATTTATTCACATAGCTTTCTCTCATATTCCTTCTATTTGATTCACTCCAATTCGGTTCATGCCCCTTCCTTAGTAAACTTCAGCTACGAATGTAAAGGAAATCTCTGTCCACTGCCAATATTCCCTTAGGTTTAGGAAATGTGTTCACAGAATCTGTGAACACAGAACTGCAAGTGACAAAAGGCTGTGGAAGTCCCAAGGCTGCTGAAGGCACTTCATACCTGAGAAATGAGACAGACCATGATGTTCCTTATACCAGCTCTTTAGACACCCAAGAGGACACGCTTTATGGTTATTCCCATACACTTACAAAATGATGAAGGAATCAACTGTCAAATTTAATCTGACAAACTGTTAGTTTAATTACATGATAAAAATAAACAAGGAAAATTCATTGTCTTACCATATCCTCTAAAGACTTCCTTACCCTTTTCTTTTTTAACTTTGAAAATAAGTAAATTTGTGGCATTTCTAACTGTCTTCTCCCTCTCTGCCAAAAATAGCTTGGCTTCCTGTTGGAGTTAGAGAGATGACATAGAGCACTCAGAGATCAGAAAAAGGTGGGCTCTGAGTTTGGCTAATAAAAACTACCCAGTTATGTAAGGTATAGAGGCTGAAAGCAAGCAGGAAGAGCACCTGACAGCAGTTTAGTCAATGACATGAACATATCTAAGCCAAGGATGTGTCAAATGAAGTGGGCTGGTGTTAAGACCAACACACACCACCAGATTCATAGAAATCCAGTCCAACTTCACCTCCCAGCAGGATCCAGACAGGGTTGAGCATGAAACCCCACTACAAAGAACACTCCTTGGGAGGGAGATTTAAAGCAAGGCTCTACCCTTCCCACCACCTGCCTATTTCTCCAGGTTCTCCAGCAACCCCTTCTCATCAAGAGAAAACACCTTGTCATCAGTCACCAGTGCCTGAAACAACAGCCAAGCTGGGCTTATCCATTTCCCTCCCTCTTGGTTCCTAGACATTCATCAATTTCTATTGATAATTTCTGTGGTTTGAACCAGGGTTTCTTTGCCCTGAAATCCATTCCTGCCTTTTCCTGCCTCTGCTGCCAAACCCTGTTCTGCATTTCCAGACTCTACTGTCACCTGGCTTCTAGGCTGGGTTTGCCACTGGGAGGCACTAAGGACCAGGAGCCTGGAGCATGGGAAGGAGGAAGCCAGGACACTGCGCCCCCTGCTGATCACTTTAGGAAGCACTTCAGGCAGCGACCACATCTACTCCTCAGTGGCTTCAGCTTCCCCCTGAAAAGCCCCCTATGGATCCAGTTTCTGCTAGATGATGCCGGCCACTAGACTTCAGAGCATACCTACCTCCTTTCTTTGTTTCTCCACCCAGGGATGGCAGTCCCTGCTTGCCTGTCACTAATCTTTTGGTTGCCTCCAAGTTGGCTTTGCAGCATGTCCATCTTCCATGGAACCAGTTAACTTCAATAAGATCCCTCTCATTTAAATACTCATGTGCTTCTTTGATCTTGAGGTGAGCCCCTAACACGCCATGTTGCCTAGTACCCTTCCTTTTTACGCTTATTGCTGCAGATTTATTCCAGAAGCCCATAGCACATAGTCTTGCCAAGAACATCAGCCCAGCAAAGACAGTCAGCACAATTCTTTCCCAAGCCTTTGCATAAGAACCTAAAGAAATAATTAACACTAGCTGGCGTTTGTGGAATGCTTTCAAAACGCACCCGTCACTGGTGTTCCAGCAGGAAGAGTGTCACAAACACAATCTCATTTAATCCTCACAACAGCAGGGAGATGCAATCATTACTGCCTTTTCTAGGTGCTAGGAGGATGCGGTTCTGCCCTTCTCTCAGGCCTGTTTTCACTATTCTTTAAGAAGTCATGCAAATGTCAACCTTTGCATAGGATTTCTGCCCCCTCTAAGGTGGTATCCTCTTCCCTATTCTCATTGAAGCCAAACACATTTCTTTCTAGGCCCTTTTCTCTACAAAGTTTTCTGAGGCAACCTCAGAGATCCCTTCCCCTATTCTGAACTTTGAGAGCCGTGGTTCACTAACTTATTTTACCAGGGAACAGTATATTCAACTTCTATTCTGCAGTATATTCAACTTCCCTGGGAGTGACAATCGGAAAAGGACAGAGGCAGTTACCCCAGTCTTTCTGGAGGAGACATCGAGGCACCGAGGGGCTGTGCAGAGCAGAGTCTGAAAGTCACTCTTCGAGGGCACAATTTCCCTATCTCCAAATGCTATAACCAGGGGTTGGTGAAGTGTATTACAAGTAATTTGTTCCTAATTATTCTTCAAGTATTGAGGATTGAAAGTGATTTACTCTGCCAACCTCCCCTTCCTCCCTTTTAAAAAACCAGCTATAAATTAGAACAGGGTGTATATGCCTGGCATGTTCTTTTGTCTTATTTTACAAAGCCAGAGACGATGCCCTTCTTTTGTCTCCCCCTTGTACCTCATGCAGCCCTGAGCATTGCAAGTCCTACCCAGTACTCACCGCTGTCTTGGAAAAGGACTAGAGTCTTCTTATTTCAGGTGGGCATTTGTTTGCTTTTTTCAGCCCAGCATCCATCCCCTTTGCTTTGATTGTGTTTACCAGCACAACTTCATCCCCTTTGGAGAGTTTCCTCTCATGTAGTGTTGGTGGGACAGTAAACCAGGGATCTCTGCCTAATCCCAGCCAAGAAATACTCGTGTCATCTAAACCAGGGCAAATTAAACTCTCTCACTGGACAGAGTACAGATGAGTCAGAAAATTGTAGATTACTTGAAACTTGTCAGATAATTCCCCTTCCTGAGTGGGCAACTTCAATTCTGGGACAGGTCCTGCATTGGACTTGCTCATCTGCCCCTTTCAGCCAATGGCCTCATTGACTGAGTAAAGAAGAACAGGTTGCTGGTGATCATGTTTACTAATAACCATCACTGTGCATGCTATGCTGGCCAATGAAATAATCTTTTGAGGAACTTGCATGACCATTAAATTCACCAGCCCAAGGCACTCCCCAGTTTGCCAAATCATTGGCCCTGGAACTGCTTTGATTCCTCTTTCTTCCTGAACCTGGTCTACTATTCTTTCAGTTCTCTGAGTGGTGCATTCCCATTCCAATAAATTCCTTTTACGTAAGTTATAACCAGAGAACTCTTCCTGTCGCTTACAACCAAAGAACCCTGGCAATTAATGTAAATACCTTATACATGTCAGCATTAGGTGCCCCATCAGAGACATATCTTCTCCTAAGGTGGGAAGAGTAAATAATCCCAGAATCCACTTTGCTTTAATGGAGGGCATTTTATAGTCACATCACAAGATATTTGCTGGGGAATGGAAACAGTGCACAATCACCATTTTAGCAGTGTACAACCTGCATAACAACATGTGCCTGCCTGGCAATTCCCCTCCATTACTGAAGACAGAGTGGATTTAATCTAACTTAGTGGTTCAGATCCGGAAGTGAGCAGGTGCAGAGCAGACGCAGAAGAGAGTAGGTCCACAACACCTGACCCTGTTGTAAGCAAGTAATTTGGCTGAATTTTGGGTACATACCTTGTTTGAAGACCACTTTAAGTAAGAAATATCTAAACCTAGCAGATGATAATAGTTTCGTTGTAATAGCACAGGGAAGGGAATGGAGCCCTGGGACCCTCCATCAGTAATTTGGTAGTTGATGGATTTTCCTTCTGGAGCCCTATTTCCTTACTCAGCCTCCAAGCTCACTATACACAGTTGGGTCTGATGATTTGGCAAACTGGGGAGTGCCTTGGGGCCGGTGAATTTAATGGCCATGCAAGTTCCTCCAAAAGATTATTTCATTGGCCAGCATAGCCTGCACAGTGATGGTTATTAGTAAACATGATCACCAGCAATCTGTTCTTCTTTACTAGGTCAATGAGGCCATTGGCTGAAAGGGGCAGATGAGCAAGTCCTATGCAGGACCTGTCCCAGAATTGAAGTTGCCTGCTCAGGAAGGCAAGGGAGCAGGTTTTCTGCCTGACTCGGGGAAGTTCCTGGCCTGTGGGCCCTTCAACAGCCTCCAACTAGAAGCCACAAGAATTAGATCACCTGGAAAGCTCTAGACAGATTCTCAGAGGAAACCTGTCTGTGGGTGGCATCTGGGTCAGTCACAAACTTGCCTGCTCTCTCTGGTGGTGCCATTTTTTATGCCATTAAGTCTGCAAATGATGTCTCTGAGTCTATTTTCCCTCAGACAGGATTGTCCATTCGTATGGTCAACATGTCTTGTTTCAGGCTGAGCTTCTCATGCATGAAATGCATTGTCTTTCCCTTTAAGTGGTTTGCTGCTTCAGTGACCTTTATAGATGACAAAAAACCTTTTTAATCCACGACGCTGCTGCTTTCCTAAGTGGTTTCTCCTCTGACTGGCATTATTGAATGAACTTTCTCTTTTGACGGGTGCTATTAAGACATACTGTCTTTCGTGGTGAATCCAAGCTGTGCTCTTTTATTCACCCTTATTTTATGTTGAAGTTTGGATTAAGTGACAATACATGCACTTATGTAGAGTTATCCCATGAAGATATATCAAGCGTGACCAAAGCACATCAACATACATGCAGAATTCAGTTCATCTGTTGTCTCAGGTCCCAGATGGAAACCGTTTGGGGTTAAAAGGCATCAAGAGTAAGCCCTCCAAAATTCCTCCTTTGACTCTAAGGATCAGGCATTGAATGATGTATCATTTGACTTCCAGATTATTTCTTCATGCATTTTGGTGGGCAATATTTAGTATTTGCAATGAGGCCTTTGTTCCAAGCCCTACTTTAACATAAACAGTGGTTGTTTGTTTTGCTTTGTTTTGTTTTTTTTTTAAAGACATGGAACAGAACTGAAAAAGCATCAAGTGAATACTAAAGGGAACTATACTTCTTGCCCGTGGTCCATTTCCACACGCAACCAACACTCCTTAGAGGGGTATGTTGTGGAGGGTGCTAACATCATTTTTAAAATTTGCTCAAATGGTTCAAATTTATGGCCTGGTTTTACCATTTGCTCATTGTGTATTGGACAGGTCACTTCATTTCTCCAATATGACACACATCATGCAGCTAGCAGGAAGTCCAAGTAATGTACTATATATAAAAGAGTATCATAAATTTTAAAGTGCTAAATATAGGCTATTCTTAATACTGTCATTTAGACCCTATATTAATCAAGACGAAATTGATTCATTGTCTCTCAAATAGGCTTCTCTTCACCAACATTTTCTTAATGTTTAATTTTGAAATAATTTGAAACTTACAGGAAAATGGAAAAAATAATACAGAAACAGTATACAGAACTCCAATGCACAGATACCCAGATTTACCAACTGCTAGCATTTTTGCCATATTGGTTATATCATTCTGCACATTTGAAAGTAGTTTTCATACATCATGTTCATCTAATATTTAACACTTCCATGCACATTTCCTGAGAGCAAGGACACTCACTTATGTTACCATCTTAATACGGCTATCAAGTTCAAGAAATTTAACATTGATATAAAGCATACTTTATATCATGCTTTCAGTTTTCCTAATAATGCCCTTTTGGGCATTTTCCCCTCCATTATTAGATCCAGTCCAGGATCATGCATTGCATTTAGTTGTTATTCTCTCTCATTGTCGCTCACATTCTCTCCAATATAATAATATATGCAACATAAACTTTCCCATCTCCTACCACTCCCAAGCATGCAATTCAGTCACGTCACTCAGGTTCACAATGTTGTGTTACCCTCACCACCATCCATTACTGAAATTTTCCTTTAGCCCAAACAGAAACATTTCACCTTTTATGCATTAACTCTCCATTTTCCCTCTCTACAGCCCCTGGTAACCTATACTCTACTCTCTGTGAATTTGCACATTATAGTTATTTCATATAAGTGAGAATATACAATATTTGTCCTTTTGTGTCTGGCATATTTCACTTAACATGATGTCTTCAAGGTTCATTTATATTGTAGCATGTTTCAGAACTTTATTCCTTGGCTGAATGATATTCCATTGTGAGTATATACCACATTTTGTTTACCCACTCATCTGTTGATGGACACCTGGGTTGTTTCCACCCTTTGGCTATTATGAATAATGCCATCATGAACAGTGGTGTACAAATATCTGTCAAAGTCCTTGCTTTCAATTCTTTTGAGTATATACCTAGAAGTTAGATTGCCAGGTCATACGGTAGTTCTATGTTTAACTTTCTGAGGAACTGCCAAACTGTTTTCCACAGCAGCTGTACCATTTTACACTCCCACCAGCAATGTAGGAGGCTTCTCATTTCTCTGCATCATCACCAACACTTGATATTTTACATTATTTTAATAATCACCATTCTAGTGGGTGTGTGGTGCTATCTCATTGGGGTTTTATTTGCATTTCCCTAATGGGTCATGATGTGGAGCATCTTTTCATGTGTTTATTGGCCGTTTGTTTATCTTCTTTGGAAAAATATCTATTCAAGTCCTTTGCCCATTTTTTAATTTGGTTGTTTGCCTTTTTGTTGTTCAGTAGCATTTTTGATGACCTCCTGAAGGCCAGCCTCTGGTTTAGGTGTTCTATGTTTGTTATTTACATCCTCACATCTGACGAGATAGGTGCTATGATCCCCATTTTTAAATTTGGAAGTCTTATGAACTGAAAGCGCAAGTTAAGTCATCCATGGCCACATAACTTATAATTGAGGGAGTCACGATTGAACCCAGGCCAGTCTCACCCCAAAGCCTAAGCTTTTTATTCTCCCTTCCTTTTTTTGAAATGAAAGCATGTCCTCCAGAAGTGGAAACAGTTGTCTCTTCCATTCCATTCTAAGCATCTTGTGATCTTTCTGGATTTGATCAGCAGTGCTTGAGAGGGTGCCAGCTTGTCATTTCATTAGTTCACAAAAGTAAAAAAAACAGGCACCCTATGACAGTATTAGGGATAATGCTGCCATGACAATGAAGGCAACACGATCAAAAGCAACTACATTATCAAAAAAAAATTATCACTTTTAACAACGAATTGTCACTAATTAGACTTCGAATAGGAAATCAAACGAAAATGCATAAAGGCTCAATTTTCCATACAGCTGACAGCCTGACCTTTTTAGAAGTAGGAACAAAAATTATTTTTAATTAACATGACTAATCATTTCCCATCATTTTGAAGTAATTGGCTTGGTCTACAAGGAAGTATTGTGGGATGCTGCTCCCCACTCCATGGCTAGTTACAGCTGGCATGGTGAACCGCAGAGAGACTTAGAAGCCTGCTCCACACGGGCTTGAGGGTCCCCCATCAGAGAACAGTTGTGGGGAGAAAGAAGCTTACAGTCCCACTTGCCTTTTTTTTCTTTTAGTTTCTTTCTTTCTTTCTTTCCTCCCTCCCTCCCTCCCTTCCTTCCTTCCTTCCTATGTTTATTCCTAGGCTAAAAGGAACTCTTTAATTCTGGTTTCACTGACATCCACCTCTAGGGCTGCTGTTACTATTATGAAACTTCAGCCCTCAGTGCATAAACAAGACACAGAGCAGAATTTGTCCCTTCTCTTCTCTCCACTGGTGACAACAGCTGTTTTCCCAGCTGTGATGACTCTCCACCTCTCTTTTAGCCTGGTCTGCTATTCCTTAGCTCCTCACCCTGAGGACCAACAAGGATGGGAAGGAACACTCTACTGCTCTATGTCTGAGTATAATTGCCAGGGACTTTCTTGAAACTACAGTCCAGAGGGCTCTCCGCCTTCCAAATGCCCTCTCTCACTCCCAGTCCTGAAATATCTTTCACAGGAAGACTAAGCCACGGCCATCTGCTTGGCCCTCTTTTGCCAATTCTCTTGCATCCCAGGGTAATTCAGAAGAGTTATGTGACTACAAATAAATATGCTTCTTTTCTGCCAATATCAATCTGCTCTTCTAGCATAACTTTAGTGTATTCTTGTGTTAAAAGACCCCCTCCACCCCTGCCACCACTGCCACGAGGTTAATGGGATCAAAAATGGATCAAAAATAGCCATTCTGTCATTGTTGGGTTTCCTACCTGATACCGGGAAAGCCTTCAGCATGGGGTGAGGGGTTGGGAACTTGTAATTCTCCTGTGTGTTTTTCACCATCTATTTTCAGATCCATTCATTGCAATAACACCCCCACTTTTTCCTCCCAGAAGTTCATCTCCGTGACCCCATCTTGCTCCTTCTGATCTTACATCCTTCTTTTTAGTTGTCTTGAAATGTTATTTATTTTTAATAATACAAGTAATACATGGATATGTACCCTTATAAAAATTCAAACAATTTCAGACAATTTTACTGTATTTTATCTTTTAAAGGAAAGTTCCTCTTGACCACTTCCCCAACCCATATCTTCTTCCTTTATGTAACTCTTATTTTCAGTTTGGTGCATATCCTTCCTTACCTTTATGCCTTTATATACACATATGTTTATGGTTGGTGGAATTATGAAATTTGGTGTATTATTTGTGTTTGCTTATAGAAATATAGGCATTATTCTAAAACTTGATTTTTTTAAATTTTTCAATATATTTGAGAGATTTTCTCACATCTGTCACATAAATGTAACTCATTTTTAAACTGCTGCAATGTACTTAACCATGATTTTGGTTTACCTATTTCCCCTATTTAGATGTTTGATTGTTTCTGAGTGTTTTCCATTACAAACAATGCTGTTTGTAATATTAGAACATCCCTGTTTATGCATCTCTGTCCACATGGCAAATGTTTCTTGGGTATACACCAAAAAGTGGAATTGCTGAATTAAGATTATTTACATTTAAAATTTTAGTAGATATTACCTGATTATCCTCCAAAATACATGTATATATTTATACTCCTGCATCACTGTACAAGATTATCCACATCTTCACACTTTTACCAACACTAAATATTATCAAACATTTAAATTTTTGTCAAATCTAGAAGGTGAGAAATGGTGTCTCACTAATTCTTTAATTTCACTTTCCTGATGGCTTGTAAGATTGAGTGTATTTTCATATCTTCTTGGTCACTTGGATTTCTTTATCTGTGAACAGTTTATGTACTTTGTTCATATTTCTGTGGGCTCCCTATGGTTCCTGTCAACTGCTTCAAGTGGACCAAATTCTGTTGACCAGAATCTCTAATTAAGAGCATGGTTTAAGGGCTTAGGATTTGATATTAGCCATATCTGGACTCAAATTCCATTTGTGCCCATAAATAGGAATGTGAATGTAGCAAGTTCTATACTTACGCTGATTGTAATAGATTCCAAGGGCTGTGTGCCAGTTTGAATGTATTGTGTCCCCCAAATGCCATTATCTTTGTGGTCTTGTGTGGGGCAGGCATTTTGGTGATGGCTGGATTTGCTTGGAATGTGCCCCACCCAGCTGTGGGCAATGATTCTGATGAGATGTTCCCATGGAGGCGTGGCCCCGCCCATTCAGGGTGGGCCCTTATCGGTGGAGCTATATAAATGAGCTGAGTCGGGGGGAAGAAGGAGAGTGCAGCTGGGAGTGATGTTTTGAAGAGGAGCAAGCTTGCTAGAAAGGAACGTCCTGGGAGAAAGCCGTTTTGAGGCCGGAGCTTTGGAGCAGATGCCAGCTGCCTTCCAAGCTAGCAGAGGTTTTCCGGATGCCATTGGCCATCCTCCAGTGAAAGTACCCGATTGCTGAGGTGTTACCTTGGATGCTTTGTGGCCTTAAGACTATAACTGTGTAGTGAAATAAACCCCCGTTTTATAAAAGTCTGTCCATCTCTGGTGTTTTGCATTCTGCAGCATTAGCAAACTAGGACAGATTTTGGTACCAGAGAAGTGGGGTGCTTTTGCTGCTGAGTCTGCAAATACCAAACATGTTGGAATGGCTTTTTAAATGGAAAAGGAGTTATCCAGAAAGGGTAAACTGGAAGAAAGGTGATCCTTGTTTTAAAGTGGCACAGAATTTGGCAAAATTGAGTCCTGGTGTCAGATGGAAGGAAGAATCTGGAAGCAACAACCTGGAATACTTAGCTGAGGAGATCTCCAGACTACGTGTGGAGGATGTATCCTGGCTTCTCCTTGCAGCTTATAGTAACTCCTGGGTTCAAAGAAACCAGAAGTTGATGGCTTGGAAAATTACAGGCTTCCAGGGAGTGGAATTCCAGAAGCTACAGCACAACATGAGGATGTAACCAAACATGGAACCCAGCCGCCATTTCAGTACAAGCCAAGATTGGAAAAGGAGTTAACCAGAAAGGATTTGTGGAAAGTCCTATTGTCTGATGGCTTTGACCCTTGCGTGCTTCATGCAAAGCCAACAGAATTTTTGCGAGATCTTTATAGACGGAGCCATTGCCGGTCTGGACTGGAGGAGACAGACAAGGAAAAAATTAAAGGAAAAATCTCTTCAAAGACAGAGCCATGGAGGTTGAGGTCTGGAGTCAGGAGGTCTCGGGCTGGGAGAGCGGAGCAGCCCACATGCATGGAAAGGGTTAGTTTGCCCTGGAGGTCGAGGGCGGGCTTTCCGCCTCGATGCTCTGGAAGAGTTTTGCCACCTCAGGTCCCAAAGAGGTTGAAGCACATTTCCAGGGAATTGGGGAGAGCCTGGCTGCCACCACACTGTTCTGAAGGGGTTGAGCGTGTGCCCCGGAGATGGAAGGGAATCCGGGAGCTGCCCCGAGGTTTGAGGAGGGTGGAGCCGAGAAGGTGGTCTCCCCAATGTGTGGGTATGTTGGAGCACTCACCTAAGTGTTTGGAGAGGAAAGGGCTGCCGAAAAGGCCCTTAGGAAGGGTTAGACTCCCGCTCTCTCAAGCCCCAAGGTTGCAAGTCGTTCTGTAAATGACTCTCAGACTTTGAAATCTAATGGAGTTTGTCCTGCAGGTTTTAGGAACTGTTTTGGTCCTGTTAACCCTGTTTTCCTTACTGTTTCTCCTTATGGCAATGGAAATGTTCATCCTATGAATGTCTCTCCTTTGTATATTGGAAGCACATAACTTGTTCTAGGTTCACAGATCCACAGCTAGAGGGGAATTATGCCTTAGGACTAACCAAGCCTAAATTGATTTTGATGGGATTTTGTACTTAACTTTTGTTACTGAAATGATTTAAGTTTTTGTGATATTGTGATGAAATGAATGTATTTTGTATTTGGAAAGATAATGTCATTTTGGGTTCCAGGGAGTGGAATGTGCCAGTTTGAATGTATTGTGTCCCCCAAATGCCATTATCTTTGTGGTCTTGTGTGGGGCAGGCGTTTTGGTGATGGTTGGATTTGCTTGGAATGTGCCCCACCCAGCTGTGGGCAATGATTCTGATGAGATGTTCCCATGGAGGCGTGGCCCCGCCCATTTGGGGTGGGCCCTTATCGGTGGAGCTATATAAATGAGTTGACTCGGGGGGAAGAAAGAGAGTGCAGCTGGGAGTGATGTTTTGAAGAGAAGCAAGCTTGCTAGAAAGGAACGTCCTGGGAGAAAGCCGTTTTGAGGCCGGAGCTTTGGAGCAGATGCCAGCTGCCTTCCAAGCTAGCAGAGGTTTTCCGGATGCCATTGGCCATCCTCCAGTGAAAGTACCCAATTGCTGAGGTGTTACCTTGGACGCTTTGTGGCCTTAAGACTATAACTGTGTAGTGAAATAAACCCCCGTTTTATAAAAGTCTGTCCATCTCTGGTGTTTTGCATTCTGCAGCATTAGCAAACTAGGACAGGCTGCCATAACAAAGTAAGGCTTAAAACAACAGAAATTTATTTTCTCACAGTTCTGGAACCCAGAAGTCCAAAATCAGAGTGTTGGCTGGGCTCTGCTATCTCTGATGGCTATGGGGGAGGACTCCTTTGCCTCTTCCTAGTTTCTGTTGGTGGCCATTGATCCTTGGCATTCCACGGCTTATAGCTGCATAACTCTAGCCTCTGCCTCCATCTCCACACGGCCTTCTCCCCTGCGTGCCTCAGTCCTCACATGGCACTCTCCTCTCCGTGTCTCTATCTGTGTCTCTCCTCTTCTTATAAGGACACCAGTATATTTGATTAAGTGCCCACCCTACTCCACTGTGACCTCATCTTAACTAGTTATATCTGCAACAATCCTATTTCCAAATAAGGTCACATCCAAAGGCATTGATTTAGTTTCCTAGGCTGCTCAAGCAAATACCATGAAATGAGTTGTCTTAAACAATGGGAATTTATTAGCTTACAGTTTTGAGGCTAAAAGAAATTCCAAATCAAGGCATCAATGGGATGCTTTCTCCCCAAAGACTGGTGTTCTGGGGCTGGCTCCTGGCAATCCTTGGTTCCTGTGACCCATGGACACAAGATATGGTGCATATGGCAGCATCTGCTGGTCTCTCTCTTCTCTTCTGCATTACATTGATGTCCTGCCTCTTGCTTCCTGGAGCTTTTTTTTCCTCTCTGTCTGAATTTTGTTCTGCTTATAAAGGACTCCAGTGATAGGATTACGACCCATCCTGATTGAGGTGGGTCACACCTTAACTGAAGTAGTTTCATCCAAAGGTCCTACTTACAATGGGTTCACATTCATAGGAATAGTTTAATTTAATATGCTTTTCTGGGGTACATACAGCTTCAAACCACCACAGGTATGGAATTAGGACTTCAACATATCTTTTTTGAGGCAACAAAGTCAATCCATAACACTGATCTGCTTTAATTACTACTGAGCAGAGATAATAATGCCTGTCCTGCAAGGGGTGTGTATGAGGGCATGTGGGTATGGGTGTGTGTATACATGGTAGGGTGAATATACATGTGAGATGACCACCAGACCATTTTATCTACTCAGTGGAGCTATTAATTCTGCCCAATGTTATATGCTATTCTCGGGCTCCAAGCTTGGGCTCCTGGCTCCTTGATTTAAGGTTTACCCTACCCTCAACCCCCCAACAATGAAGGTAGCTGACTCACATATTTTAGGTAAATCCTAGAGCAAAAGCTGATGCAGTTTGGTCTCCATATAATTACTTGTTTCTCTACTTGGATTCTGAACTTGACATCTGGTTGGTCCTCTGAAGTCACTGTATTTACATCTCTCTTCCCTATACACCCACCTGCCCCAGTGTGCTCCGCTGTCTGAATACCATGCTAGGTGCCAGGTGTCACCTTAGCCTGACTCCCCAGTCCACCCTCTTGCATTGCTTTATTTATTTACTGAAACAACACTTGAATCCAACATTTCCAGACTGTCAAGCCCATGCTCTTAATCATTGCCAGTATCTCTGCAAGTAACTCTCCAGGGTCTCTGACTTTGAGGAAGTCACTTAATCCCTCCAAGTCTCACCCTCTTATCTGTCCATGGAAATGATAATGACAAATTCACACAGTTGTGGAGATTCAAGTGAGAGTCTCAAGTTTTCCCTTTGTTTTTCTATCTCACTGGCACACCATCACAGAAACAGCTTTGTTCTATTGCACTTTGTTAATATAGTAGATCCTCAATACAGACTAGGTTTTATTAAGATTCATTGGGCATTTTGCTGGCATCCTCCTAAGACATACAACCAGAAGTAAAATGTTAATATGATGATGGATAATTCTATGAAAACTGAAGTAATGTTTGCTAATCATAGCCTCACACTCTGGGTCTGGCTGAATGTGACATGATCTGTTAAAAATTTAAAATTCACTCAAAAAGATGTCTCTATAGTAATTACTGGGATTTGGAGAATAAGATTTTATGGAGATTATTAATTTTCTAGGGAGACATATTCCTGGGCTAGATGAGAGATTTTCCCAGCCGCACTGGCCAGCCTTTCACATATCATTACATCTTTGCCCATAAAAAGGGCAGTGCCATGGGCTAGAAGAAGGAAGAATTCACTTTAAAAGATTAAACAAACAAGAAAGAAACACAACTGTAGACTCTAGAGAAGTGGGAGAAATCCAACTAATGAAAGTTTTACAGGCTATCCAGGAGACCGAGAGAGGTTGGAACCATTGTTTGGTAAAGGAAAGAATGGCGTCATATATAATGGAAGGGAAAGTGATCACGGGGACAGGCTGGTTCTTCAGGAAAAGTGATGAGAGGGATGGAGAGGTGATTGGGCATATCGCTACAGGAAGGCAACTGAATAATCCTTTTTGTCTTCTACTCTCCGTCTCATCTCCTCAGACAGGATGGTTACAGTTGGGAAATTGAGGCAGCTTAACAGGCTCTAAGCCAAACAGCCAGTTTGAGTGTTTAAAAATCAGTAGAATCCTTTTTGCACTAAACTCTCCAGTTACTTTGATGGTTGTCAACCACGACAAAAATGGTGAAAGGGAAGTCAAAAAAAATAACGAATTTTGAGGCGTCCTACTTTGCTTACTTTCACATTAGGGAGTAAAGGCCTCCCTTTTTCACTCTGGCAAGATTTTTTTTTTTCCTGAATTAATTTGACCTTAGGGTCACATTCCAGCTAAAATGTTTGTTAATGATCTGTGAACTTGAAAGTGTTTAAACTTCCACTGAGCCTTATTGGATCCCGGCTCCTTATGTTTTCTCCTTCTCTTCCTGTCTCACTCTCAAGCTGTTCTGAAGGCAGTCGTGTTTGTGTATGTGTGTGTGTGTGCCCGCGCACGTGTATGTGTGCATTTGTATGTATTTTAATTGCAGTTTCTTTTCCAGCTGGAATCCAGCCTTTCTTTTCACTTGGTGAAAAGCATCCACAAAGATGTTGTAGAGGATGTGCTAATTAATGGATGTCCAAACATCTGGGGAGAAACAAGCAAAGTTACATTTAATGCACAATAAACAAATACAGAAAGGGTGGACAGTTTGAGCTCATCAAAGAGACTGCTTGGAGGAATGTATTGTATACTCTCTCTGCACCTGTTTATTAGCACAGTCTCATTTGGAAAGGAAGACGATTTCGTCTCACACTCTGTGTGTCCTAAGTTGCTGCCTGATTCTATACATTTAAATCATTCTATACCACATAGGAAGGGCTTCTTAGGGAGGGGAGAGATGGTGATACTGTTCCATCACAGACAGCCTGACAGCTTTAGTGATGAAGCTTTTCTCTGTTTCTCATGTGTGTGCCGATGCACACATACTTATTAAAGTGTTGTTTCAACCCTGTACCTTTCAGCCAGCCTGAAACTATTCTTTCTGGTTCCAATTTCTCCAGACCTTGCTTCAGTAAATCTACAAAAGCAACAACAATAAAAAATAATTAGACCTAGCATTAATTGAACACATACTATGAGCCAGACCTTCTTCTAAGTGCTTTATATGTATTAATCATTTCCACCTCACAACAGCCTTATGAGTTAGGTGCAGTTACTTTCTCTATTTCACAGAGGAGAAAATTAAGAGCCAGGGAGATTAGGTAACTTATTCAACATCTGACAGCACTTCATGGCATGGCTGCTATTCATACTTGTTGTCCCCAAGCTTTCCTTGCTACTGGACAACCTTTGATGCAGAAGACTTTCTGAATCTGGACTCAAACTCTTGCTTCAATCCTATTTTTGCCACTTTTAACTTTTTATCCTGTGATCTATCTGGCTCTTGACTCTTGGGCCTCTGTCAAGAACCCTGGCTTATATTTACCACAACAACCTTGCCATCGTGTGCTACCTTGGCCATTTACCTGTGATAGTGGGCCCTTCCAATGAAGCACTGAACTCCAGTTCTGAGGCCTGCCCCCCTACACGTATGCTCCATTCTCTAGAAGCAGGAAGGACCCCTGCCTCTGATGATCTTATGTAAATATTTCAGTAAAGATGGGTTCACATATTCGGCTACCAATGACTCTGAAATTATTATTTTCCAAAATTTTGTTGGCTCCTCCCCACCCTGTGTTGATTCTCTAATTGTGGAAGTGCCCCCAGCTCTGTTCCATCTCCTCAATTCACCCAGTCCTGTGACTTAAACATCACCTATTTCTAATACCTGCCAAGTGTTTGTCTTCAGCCATGACCTCTTCCTGGAAATAAGATTGGTATATCCAAGTGCTTACTTGACCCCACCTACCCACCCACTGGGGAGACTAAATAGTTGTGCTTTGCACAGAGGTGTTCAGCAGAAAGTGTTCGAAGGGTTAACATCCAGCTCAAGTTCTGATGGACAGGCCTGCACCTGGAGAAGGAAAGAGTACCTTTTACATCACAAAAGGCACAGACTTCTTACCAAGCTGTGTATTCATGGAGCTGTGTCCTTCAAGAAAGGGCACCACTTTTTACTTTGTAAAAAGGCAAATTAGCCTGAAACCTCTTCTGTTAAAGAAAGCTGTTAAAGAAAGCTCCATGAGAGCAAGATCCTTCTTGCTCTTGTTCATCATTATCCCAGAAAAGAGAACAGTGTCTGACATATAGGAGACTGTTCTGGTTTGCTAAAGATGCCATTATGCAAAATACCAGAAATGGATTGCCTTTTATAAAGGGGATTTATTAAGTTACAAATTTACAGTACTAGGGCCATAAAAGTGTCCAAACTAAGGCATCAACAAGATGATACCTTCACAGAAGAAAAGCCAATGGCATCCAGGACACCTCTATCAGCTGGGAAGGCACATGGATAGCGTCTGCTGGTCCTTTGCTCCCAGGTTGTGTTTCAAAATGGCTTTCTCCAAAATGTCTCTGGGCTTCTGTCTCTCTTAGCTTCTCTCAGCTTTCTGCTTGGTTCTCCTGGGGTGTTTCTCCCTAAGCATCTGAGGGTCCTCTCTTAGCTTCTCCGGGGCAAACGCTGGGCTTCATCTCTTAGCATCTCCAAATGTCTTTCTTTCTGCATCTCCAAGCATCTGGGTCTGTGTCAGCTCTTAGATTCTCCCCAGGGCAAATTATTGGATTACATATCTCTCTCAGCTTCTCTGAGCTCCTTCTCTCCATGAGCTTTCTTAAAGGATTCCAGTAAACTAATCACAACCCACCCTGAATGGTCAGGTTCACACCTCCATGGAAATAATTTAATCGGAGTTCCCACCCACAATTGGGTGGGTCACACCTCCATGGAAACAACCTAATCAAAAGGTTCCATTTGACAAGATTGGATTAAAGGACCATGGCTCTTCTGGGGTCCATAACAGTTTCAAACAGACAAAGAGGAGCTCATTTACATTCTGAAATAAATGATTTCATGAATATTCTCTCTTCCAAAACCTATCTCTCTGCTAAACTAAATCTAATTAAAACAACAGTACTGTGCAGATAGCAAAACTTGGGAGTCCAATAAATGACCTAAAATTTAATCATTCAAGTCATTTATTAAGAAGAATAATAATAGCTGAATTTATTGAACACTCACTCTGTGGTAGGCACATTTAAATATAATCTGGATAAAAACCCTATAAAGGAAGGGACTATTATTATCTCCATCTTATAGATGAGGATACTAAGGCACACAGAGTCTTGAGCAAGGTCATGTGGCTATCACAGTTGTTAAGCAGAGCAGGGAAACTACATTGTGCATTTGAGGAAAACTCAGTACTGGAGTGGACAACTAGGAGTAAGTGGATTAGGACAAGGCTGAAGATAAATACTGATTTTTGTAGCTCTAGGATGGCATTCAAGGCCTTTTAAGACGGTAACCATATAATTTATTACCTACATTAGGACATTTTTTTAAAATAATGAAATGACTCAATAGGCCTAAATTGGCTTCATCTGAGCCAAGTGGGGTAGATGTGGTTTCTACATCTCTCCTTTCCCCTACCTGTGTGATATGGGCCCTGGCTGTACTGAACATCTTATCCTGCCTTCACTCATGTGTTTTCCTCTTTTTAGATTGGTCTCAGCCACCTGGTGTCTTGGCAAGAACACAGTAAATGCATATTGAATTGGACTGATTATCTACTGACAATTCTGATACTGGGTTACCTCATTCAGGAAGCACGAAGGCATGATATGATGTCCTGGTGTACTTAGTCAACAACAATTTTGAACAATTTCAAAAGGTACTGATTAAACAAAATCAGCAACAACAATAAACAGAACAAAACAAAACAAAAAACCAGGTAACCCAAGTGAAGGTCCTTGTCCTATTAGACTTGTTTCACTTGAAGAGATTTGCTTAACTGTTTGGGTATCCTTTTCCTTGTTTTCAAAGTAAATGAATCATCTTAGTGGATCCTGATCTTTCCATTACTCACTTTCTAAAATTTACCTACCAAAACCTAACATAAAAGAATCTCAAAATGTTGCCCACAGCTGACATCTTCTCGGCAATCCAAGACACGTAATGGGACATGTTTACCAGAGAATTCAAATGAGATGCTTCCCGTCTATCAAGAGATCATAGCAAGCAGAAAATGAGCAGTGTTGAGATGTGGTGCTTTTCCATAAAGTTGTTATAATTACACGACAACAGTGATATGAAAGAAAGATCATCAATTTGACATGATTGTATTCTTTTTTTAAGGGACTTTTAATTTTAGAGCATTTCAGACTCACAGAATTACTGCAAAGAAGCACAGTTTTCTCATACACTCCACACTTAGATTCCCCTATAATTAACATCTTATATTAATATGGTACACTTGTCATAATTAATGAACCAAAATTGATACCCTTTTCTGTTTATTGTCAGTGTTATCTTTCTGTCTTTTGGGGTTGTAATTGAATATTTCATTTAATTCCATTTTACCTTTTGAAAATATCAACTTATTACAGAATAGTCCCAATTCCTTCCACCCAACCCTTATGCCATTGCTGTCACTCACTGGACTTATCCATATGTTATAATCACCCAATTCATTGTTACTATTATTACTTTAAACAAAAAGCTATCCTTTAGAACAAATAATGAAAAAATAAAATCTTCTATTTTTCCTTCATTTGTTCCTTCCCTGGCACTTTTCCCTTCTTTATGTAGATTCACATTTCTGACCTATTACATTATCCTTCTTCCCAAAGAAGATCTTTTAACACATCTTGTTGAACAGGTCTGCTGGTGATGAGTTCCTTCAGTTTTTGTTTATCTGAGAAAGTTTGCATTTCTTCTTTACTTCTGAAGGATGATTTTGAAGGATATAGAATTCTAAAGGACTTTTCTTTCAACACTTTAGATATTTTATTCCTCTCTCTTCTGGCTTGCCTGATTTCTGACAAGAAGTCTGCTATAATTATTTTACAAGTTCTTCTATTGTTGCCTTAGTTTTCTCTGGCTTTTTGCAAGCTATCTTCCTCATCTTTGGTTTTCTGCAGTTTGAATATGATAGGCCTATGTTTTGTTCTTTTTTGTATTTCTCCTGCTTGATATTCACTGAGCTTCCTAGTTTTGTGGTTTGGTGTCTGTCATTCATTTCGGAAAGTTTTCCTCCATTATTCTTCAAATATTTCTTCTCTTCTCTTCTATTTTTATTCTCCTTCTGCTACTCCAATTATGTGTGTGTTATATATTTTGAAATTGTACCACAGCTCAAGAATGTTCTGTTCTGTCCTCCACTCCTTACTATTTATCTCTTTGCTTTTCTGTTTGGGAAGTGTCCTTTGATATATCTTCAGGTTCACTGATTCTCTCTCCAGCTGTGAGCAGTCTACTAATGAGTCAATTTCTACCTTTTTCTCTTGATTCTCTCTTAGAGTATCTGGCTCACTGCTTTCTTTATCCTCATATTGTCTCATGATACTGCCTGTATTTTCCCATTAGAATCCTTAACATATTAATCATAGTTATTTTAAATTATCTAATAATTCCTACATCTGTGCCATATGAGTCTGGTCCTGATGCACAGTCTTTTCAGTTTGTTTTTTTTCTTCCTTTTAGCATGCCTTGTAATTTTTGTTGAAAGCTTGATCTGATGCATTGGGTAATAGGAACTGAAGTCAATAGGCCTTTAGCAATGGATTTATCTTAATTTGGCTGGTGCCAGAGGATTCAAATTCATCTAATGCCCTTGTTTTACCTCCCCTTTTCACTTTGGCTTCCCTAAGAAGGTTCCAAGAAGGTTCACATCTTATTGCTCTTGCGCTGTAACCCACTATTATTGTACTGGAGGCCACTGTTGTGGTGATAAGACATGGAGAAGTAGAACAGTTTTTAATCTTTCAGTTATATCTCAGCCTCTTATTGGACTTGTTTCCCTGGCCAGTGACCTTCAGTGTTTCTTCTTTTACAGCCACCCCCTCCCTTTGTTGAGATAGGAAGGCTAGTGGGGGAGTGAATGTCCCCCATGGCTATGGGACAGGACTCTGCTAAAGTGTCTTCCTCCAGAGAGTAGGCTTTTATGTGGGGAAGGCTTTGGGCTGGGGACATTCTACAAGGATTACTCTTCCTCTCTTCCAGCAAGTGCCAGGAGGGGGTCTGTGATGGTTAAGTTCATGTGTCACCTTGGCCAGGTGATGGTACCCAGGTGTCTGATCAAGCAAGCACTGTCCTAACCATTACTGCAAGGACATTTGTGGCTGGTTAATAAACCAGAAGGCTGGTTTATTAAATCATCAGTCAACTGGCTGCAGCTGTGACTGATGACATTAGTGAACGGCATGTCTTCCACAATGAGAGAATGCAGTCAGCTGGATTTAATCCAATCAGTTGAAGACTTTTAAGTGAGACAGACAGAGGACCTTCACTTCTTTTTTAGCTGACCAGTGAAGCATTTCCTGAGGAGTTCATTGGAGTTACCAGTCTGCTGCCTGCCCTACAGAATTTGGACTCATGCATAACCACAGCTGTGTGAGACACTTATAAATCTTATATTCATAGATAACTCTTGTTGATTCTGTTACCCTAGAGAAACCTAACTAATACAGGGTCTTTCTCAGAACTTCACTCTGTGATCTTGGTTGGATTACTGGAGGTGAAGCCCAAGAAAATGTTGGAGGTTCTCTAAGATAGCAGCCTCTAAATTTTTCTCATTTTCATGTTAGTCCACACTCATCCTCCAGCAGTTCATCAAACTTATCACTTAAGTGCTTCTCCCAATTTATGACCCCTTTGTTCTAGGAAAACATATCTCATCTGTGACTCTCTGAGTTTACCTGCCTCTCCAGATTTCAGGCTAGCAGTTTGGCCTCTCAACTTACTGTCCTGATGGGTACAAGAAAAGTCATTGGTTTTCAGTTTGTCCATCTTTCTCCTCTTGTAAGGATGGGAATGATAACTTGTCAGGGCTGAAATTGGAATTTCATATATTTTCTTTTGAAGAAATTACATGGTCCCACATTCTGCCATTCTCATAGGGAAGGGTTAAAAGCGATGACTCCCATTTTAAAGAGAACCATGGAGGCATTATATGAAAGTTCCTCACCTGGGCTGTGTCTCTCTTTCAAGCCTGTGGCTGGAGAATTGTATCCATAACTCTCTTTAACCTGGTTTTGCCCTGGAGATATCTCATTTTAATCAGATACTTGAGAACAGAACAGTAGGGACTTTCCTAGATGGGCTCAGATTGAGGATGTTGCTGCTATATTTGCATTTTATAATTGTTTCTTGAAAGATGGTGTGAGCTGAATCATAGCAGAGTCATTTGTCCTGACCATGCTCATTTGACTATCTCTATCCTTATTATGTCGAGTTGCAGAATTTTAACTAATACTCTTTCCACTTTCCAAAAGAATCCATGGATAGTTGCAATCACAGCTTGTCTCTTTAGCTAGAACACCAAATCCAAGCCTCCCCCCAAGATTCTGGGTACCAGGGAGCCCAGTGAGGCACCAAGGAGAGAAATTTTAGGAAACAGATCGCAGGGATACTAATTTCCCACAACTGTCTCCTTCCTACCTGCTCCAATTTGAAAAAAAAAAGAAAAAGAAGAAGAATAAAACACTGTCCACAATTTTAAAAATCCCAAAGGAAATCTAAATATTCACTATTACTGCACACACATTTATACACAAAGAGATTTGAAGGCTTTCTGATTTCAATTAAGATTATTATCTTCTCTGGGTGATGGTTTCTCCCTTTTCCTCCCCAGAAATCCCTTTGGCTGATCTGTTTTATAAAGAGCATTAGCTAGGGATAACTAGGCTTATTTGTATTGAGTCTATTTTCCCTCCAGGTCTCTTTGTCTTAAATTCTGAAGTCTCTTTCCTATCCTGTTAAAGGTTAGCAGCTTGAAGTCAAGGACATGAGTCATTGTTACTTTTCATGTGAAAGATAAGCTCTGTGACTTTTATAGCAAAAAGCATATAAGAATCTAGAAATAAACTGGAAGTCTGAGAGTCTGTTTGGGGCTGTGAAAAACCCTTTACTATTTAAGTCAGAAAACCAGAGGTAAAATTCCTATCATCCCTATTAGTATTTGGATTTCATTGGTCAAATTACCAAATTTTTAAGCCTTGGTTTCCTTATCTATCAAATGGATGTAATAATACTTGCTCTATCATCTGACAAGTTATTGGGAAGTTCCAATGATATGCATAAATATTGGGTATTTGTGGAACATCATGCAAATAAACATTTGTATTATACTTTCCCTAATAATACTTGCTCTATCATCTGACAAGTTATTGGGAAGTTCCAATGATATGCATAAATATTGGGTCTTTGTGGAACATCATGCAAATAAACATTTGTATTATACTTTCCCTAGCAGTATTTTTTTTTAATCCTGTGGCTGTGGACAATTGTAGGGTATGTAAGCATCTCTTAATAAAACTGAATTGAAAAAAAGAATCTTGTGAGTCCCTGGGATGGGCTGCCAGCAACCTAGCAGTATTTTGAACATGATAGTTCATTAATTATTCTGAAATGAATCATGGGTACTTGCTGATGCGGTGACAATATCCTCATGAACTTGTGACACTTGGTGGAATGTGAGTCCTATACTAGACTTGTAAAACTGCTCCCAACACATAGTGGAGAAGAGTGAAAAGTTTTGGTTGAGGATACATTGAAAATAATGCATTCAGCTTCCTGATGGAGAACACTCCCAAAGCAGAATGCTACTCAGACTCAAAGGTTCTTGAAACAAATTATACGAAGGGAAAGTACTGAAATCCATCATTTAAAAACTGTATTTCAGTCATAATAAGGGCCCAAGAATACTATGAAAAGTTATGAAATTCAAATCGCAGTGACTAATGCTTTGTTATTATCATTCCATGTTATTTTTAGGAAGCTTTCCCAGTACGATTGACCCATTGTACCAAGCACACCTGTGAATATCTAGTCTACTTAATAAGTGCTATTTTAACCCCAAATTTTAATCACTCAACACAAGTCTATAGAAATGAAGTTTATCGTTAGAATATGTGTGTGTGTCTCACTCCTCCTAAGTATATGCATGCTAATTATGCACATGGGTATTTAAAGTCAGTCAGCCCAACATCTCTGAATCCTCAGCTGTCTATTGATGATATTCATGGTTTTTAGAAAGGGCTTTACTTTCTTGTGTCCCCACTGGAAGGCCTCTCCTGATAGTCCAGACTCTGGCATCTTAGACAGACACCTCCATCCCTCACTTGGGGAATCTGATTCCAGATCATTAATTTCAGAGCATCCTAATCAATGCTCTTCGATCAGCATTAATGCCTCTTAGAATTAAAGGAAAATAATTTCTGTTTCTCTGGGCTTTGGTTCTTAAATTCTCTTTGCTCTTAAACACTTCCTTATCATATTTGCACACACGAAAAATTGGTCCATCATTAGGCGTTACAATCACCACTCCCCCAATACAATAAACACTGACCACAGTGGTAGACTGAGCTCCGGAACGGTCCATGGACTTGGTCAAAGTCATGCATAACACTGCAGACTTGAGACCTCAATGTCAAGCCTCACATCCTCATCTGCTTTCTTTGCATTAGAGCATTTGGATGTCCAACTTACTGCACTTATTTCAGTAGAGGGAAGCGATTAAAAAATTGAGTTTTCCATCCAAACAGTGAGGCACAGAGCATATTTTACACTCTAACTGGGAAGCCTCTCAGTATGATGGTCTTCCGGGGTAAAGGATTTAAAGGATAGAGGTAAAAACTGGCTACCTTCTTCATTCTAGTAGCTTATTCATCACAAGTGAGTGGGAACATTTAAGGAGGATTTGTATCCTCATTAAATGTGATTTTTGAAGATCTCTTACTTGTTGAGATATAATTCATAAAAATACAATGTAAAGATCTTAAGTTTGATGAGTTTTAACTGTTAACTATCCCTGTGTAACCACTATCCAAAACAAGCTATAGAATATTTCCATCATCACAGATGATGTATATAATACAAGCAAAAAGCAAATGTTCCATCACTATGAATCAGGTTGCTTTAAACTTTCCTGCCTAAGTCTTATTGTGGATATAGGTTTTCATTCTTTGTTACTTACCTAATATTGGAATTGTGGGGGCATCGGCTATACACATGCTTAACTTTATTTTTAAAATTGCCAAAGATTTCTTCAAAATGGTTTCTACAACTAACGTATGAGAATTCTAGTTGCTTCATTTTCTCTACTATATTTGGTATTGCCAGTATTTTTTTATTTTAACTATTCCAGGAGATATTAAATGGTGTGTTATTGTGGTTTTAATTGTCATTCTCCTGATGACTAATTTAACATCTTATCATCAACTTATTATCCATTCACACATTTTCTTTTGTGATATAGCTGTTGAAGTCTTTTGCCCATTAAAAGAAAACTGAGACAGATTATGATATATTGGCCTTGGTTGAAAACTGAGATTCTATATTTCCAGTAAGATTCCAGGTGATACTTAAGCTGGGCTGAGGACCACACTTTACGTGGCAAATGATAGGACATTATTTTAAACAATGAGATGCTACCAGATTTGATAAATCATGTTTTCTAATTTCAGATAGTTCAGAAACTAGAAAGAAATTACATATAAGTAGTCATTTTAATTCCTCTGAAATGAAAATATTCACTGTCATGTTAAATACCAAACTATCTCAACGATGAGGAGCACACTATAAAAGTCTAACTGGAATTAACTTTCTTCCAAGTTCAAGAACTTGGGTATAGTTTTTAAAACTTAAAATACCTGTTAAATAAACTATCTGTATCTGTTCAAATAAAGCATCCATTAAAAAAAGAAAATTGGATTGCTTATCTTTTTGTTATTATTTGTAGGAAATCTTTATACACTCTCATATAATTTCTTTATCCAATATTATATATTGCAAATCTCTTCTGGCTTGTGACTTGCTAATTCATTTTCATAATAGTGCCTTTTGATGAACATACTCTTTAAATTTTGATTGAAATCCTACCAATCATTTAAAAAATTTTATTGCTAGTGATTTTGTGTGTGTGTGTTCTATGAAATTTTTGCCTAACCCAGGTCCACAAAGATACTCTCCTATATTTTCTTCTAGATGCTTTACAGAAATTGCTTTTACATTTAGTTCTATGCTCCATTTCAACTTAATTTTTGTATCTGGAGTGAGGTAGGGGTCAAGAATTATTTTGTTTATTTGAACATCTATTTGTTCCATCACCATTTGTTATAAAGAATATCCTTGCCCCACTGATGTGACTTGTTGCTTGAGGGTCTCATTTTACAAATGGGAAAATGATATTTCTGATCTTCTATGCTATTTTCAGAGACAAGTGTATGACCTCATGCACACTTCAAGTATTTTGGATCTTATGTCCATGCCTTTGCACATGCAGCCCCTTTTGTCCATAACACATTTTTCTTTTTCTTTAGTATTACTAAAACACATCTTGATAGTCTTGGAAACTTTCCTTGACTTGTCTCATACGGTGTAGATATCTGCCTCTCATAGCATCCATGAATTGCTCTGTCAAAATAGTTATCATACAGCATGCTAAGTTTATCTTTACTTGATTGTCTCCAAAAGTGGACAGTGATTTACTTGAAGACAGACCTGTCTTCACATCTCTGTTTCCTTAATACTCAGCACTGTGATAGGGAGAATAAAAAGGTAGCTACTAACTTCATGGTTTTAAGAGAATTTGACTGTTGTAATATTCCACAGTATCAGAAGGGTATAGTAAAATAATCACGGGCTTTGAAGTGAGAGCATTCTGATTTCAAATCTCATTTCTGCCACTCACTACCTATTTGAATTGAGCCAAATTATTTAAGTGCTAAACCTCAGCTTATTAACTGTAAAATTGAGATATTAAGAACTACTTTCAGGATATGTGTAAGAAATAAAAGAAATAATGTCCAGTATATAGTAGATCCTAAATAAACGGTAGTTGGCATAATATTCTTTGAGTATTTTAAAGGTAAAAGAAAGGCTTGTGGCTGAACTCTGCTAATTCCTTCTCTTAATATCCAGGGGCTTTTGATTTGGTAGTTGGGTAGCAAATGCTTTGCAATCTTCTGTCCATGAACACATGGAGTCACAATTTGGATGCAGCATCCAAAGTATTGCTTCAAAATAGAATCTGCTTTATAAATCTGTCCTGCTTCTATCAAATCACACCAAAATTATTGAAGCCAAACAGGAATCAAACTTGGAATAATATAACATCATTGTGGCATTTAACCAAGGAATATTGTCCTCCAAATTACAAAGCTGTAATTCCATATAGATGCCCTGGTGGCAACTTACACAGAAGAGTAAAACACAACACTGGTGCCCCTGAGGTGTGGTTACAGCTCTGATTCACACAGCTTCTGGGAAGGCACTTCAACCATTAGGCAGCTACACAAAAATGCCATATTCTTAGGTCTACTCCCATGAAATTCTCCGATCATCCTCTCCCCAAGTCACCTTTTGTTCCCATCTGTCCCCCTTAGAGGCACTTGAGAAGCTTACAGAATTGCAGTATTTTCCTCTGTGAAATACTTTTAAGTAGCATTTTAAGTGCACAATTTCCTGATATCTCTCCCATCTATGGCACCAGCACAGCAGAGAGCATACAAATCATTTCCTTCCTTGTTCATTGGCTTTCATGCCTTCCGAATGCTTTTCTAAATTGACCTGATACCTATTAAACCTGAAGTGGACTTTAAAAATCTGAAGAACATTTAATCAATGGGACATTAGATTGAATAAATCATAGCCAAGATGAGTTCCTCAAATTGATACAATCTTTAATGAGCATTGCACTTGATTTAATAATCTATTTATTAAATACATAAAAAATGATTGGTAAATTGAGCACTTGTCTCAGAACAAGCAATTATGGCTATTTTCATTACATATTTATTTTCCTGAGTTGAGACAATATTTGTTCAGTCTTGAACATATTGAATAAATCTTTGAATCGTTTCATTTTTTTTTCAACAAAACTCTAAATAGTAAACCTTAGTGTGGGTTATACCCAGCCCTCTGTTAAAATACAGAGAGTGCTAACAAATGTGAAAGATTTACTAATTCTACAATAACTAGCACTGAATTGCTACTTGGTTTATAAAATCTATATAATATTTAATAAATCTAGGTTAAGTTTGGTTAAATCTATTCAGCCTCTTTTAAATCCAATGAGGGTTGTGTTAAAGCGGCCCTGTAGAATTGCAGCACGCTTTAAAAGAATATCATATTTTTTCCCAAAAATCTCATTAAAACCGACATATGCAGTTTTTGGATTTCCTTTATTTTCTTTTAAATTATTGCTGATTATTACTTGCATATTTACGTGTACAAAGCAGTTTTCCTGTTCCTAACTACGATCTCCCACTGGGTTGATTCCGTTTCTGAGAGCCTTGTGCAGGGCCTGGAAAATTGCTGTGATTCTTCCAGTTGGTCCTTACTCAAATGCTAATGTTCCAAATTTGAGTTTTTGCCTTTTGTGTCCAAATCCTTGATAAGAATAAACAATTCACCCCTTCTGATTTATAAACTTCTAATTGCAGTGCATCAAGATACAGGTCATAGACTACATTCAAAATGATTCCTTTCTTGTGTTACTAATAACATTTTACATTATTAACTCTGAAACTCTTTGAAAAATCTAATTTACTCTTCTCTATGGATGCCAGGCCAGATACTCATCTTATGAAACTCAATGGGATAGCTCATCTCCTTTCATTGCTAGGCGGAGACGTTTAGCCTGAGATTGCCATTTATTTCCATTTTTCATTTTGCCTGAATAATG
The DNA here is from genome assembly GCF_015220235.1 of Choloepus didactylus. Lineage (NCBI taxonomy): Eukaryota > Metazoa > Chordata > Mammalia > Pilosa > Megalonychidae > Choloepus > Choloepus didactylus. Next base: position 90,480,198 of record NC_051310.1, on the reverse strand, counting down.
AAACCAGGCCAGCCACTTTTAATCAAGCAATGAATACTTATTAAGCTCCTACTATGTGATTTTCTTTGGGCAAAAGATTCTATTCCCAAAGCACTTACAATGAGGGAAATTGATTCGATTTAATAAATACTTCTTGAGCGCCTAGTATGAGCATGGCATAATACCAGGTAAGTGATACAAAGATAAACAAGACACGATGACTTACCCCCAGAACAATCATTTTCTACTATGTGTCCAGGAAGTTGAGAAGAGATGCAATAGAAGAGTGGTAAGGATTCCATTTTCATGGTAATACAGAAAACATGATACGGAGTAATGAGAAATACAGGGTAGAAAATACGCTGAACTCAGATTTTATATAACATCAAATGCCATGATAAAGAGACACCCAAGTATGCATAAAGTCAGAGTGAGATGACAGAGTGGAATAAAAGGGGAGAGGAGAGAATCAAAGGTCAAAGGTAACTCTGGCAAGATTTGAGTGTGAGTGATTCTGACAATGATGGTGTCATTAACAGATAAAGACAGCAAAGGGGGAGGACACAGCTAGGGAGAGAAGAAAAGCTCAGTTCTTAAGAGAGTGAGTTGAAGACACAAGAAAATAAATCTGCATGCAAAGACCCAGCAGCAGTTGGAATTTAGGAGTGGAGCCATGGGAGATAGCAGAGAAGAGACATATTTGGAAATCATCTGCCTGGATGGCAGGGCCAAATCCACAGAGTTGCCAAAGGAAAGAGCAAAGAACAACAAGGGAGGATGTGCTCTTAGAATTTCACAGAGACCTACCTGACTAAAGAAAAAAGGATAAAATTTGTGAGTTATACAAAATAAAGTGGGATTGCGGGTAAGAACATTAGTAATTAGGGGGTTCAAAACCAGGGATACACATGTACATTTAAAGAAACCTTATATTTCTTTGGAAACTTTAAATTTTTTTCTTATACAAGTAACACATGCATACATTTGTCTTGTTAAAAAAATGCAACAACAGAACTACATGGAGTGAAAAAGAACAGTCTTCCTCTCCCTTTCCTCACAGTTCATCCCAATGATAAAGCGTCTATAAAAATAACATTTTTTTCTATAAAAGTGCCTTGCATTATTTTTAACTTTATATTTTGAAATAAAGAAGATTCTTAATAATTTTCTAAAATAGTAAAGTTCCCAGCTTCCCCCAATGATAATATCTTACAGCATCATAGCATATTATTAAAATATTCAAATGCCTTGGATTTTACATGTAATTTCATGTTATAAAAAATCAAAAGTAGACGGAAACAAATGTTCATAACCAGCAGTATGATCATGTAAAGGAAGATTTGGGGACATGCTTATGAACACATAGCCATTCACTGTGTCCCAGCAGAAGTGGATGATGGGGATGAATGTGATGAACATGGAGGATTTATCTGATAACCTGCATGAGGGACAGATGATGGCAGAGGGGAATGGGAGCAGGAGACCCGCGAGGAGGATGGTGTTGCTAGCTGAAGGGGTGAAAGATGGCACAGGGATGGTGGCCGTGAAAAAGGAGAAGGAGCAAGTGACCCAACGGATAATTGCTCAGAAGAGGAGTGAGACTCACAAGAGGAAAGAGAAGCTCTACGTTCAGCTTTGAAGTTGAATCTGCTAACCTCATGTTTTCATAGGGGTCTGTGTTGGTAATAACTGGAAGAAGAGGGAACTGATAATTTGGAAGAGAAAAGGGAGATAAATTGGTTGGTGGAATAGGAATGATTATTTCTGTACCATTTCTGAGAAAGCTCAAAGAGAATTGATGGGGGGTTAAGAGGCAAGCAAAACGGAGGTGATGAAATCAAATCATTTTGCTGTGATCTGGTGTTAGATGCTGTTCCAGTTTGCTAAAGCTGCCAAAATGTAATATACCAGAAGTGGACCAGCTTTTAACAATGGGGATTTATTAGGTTTCAAATTTACAGGTCTAAGGCCATGAAAATGTCCAAATAGGGCATCAAGAAATAGATACCTTCACTGAGGAAAATTCAATGGCATCTGGGGTTCCTCTGTCACATGGGGAGGCACATGGCGATGTCTGCTAGTCCTTCTTCTCCTTGATTCTGGTTTCAAAGTGGCATTCTCCAAAATGTCTCTGGGCTTCTGTCTCTCCTAGCTCCTCTGAGCTCTCTCCAAAATGCCTCTGCCTTTTATCCTCTCATAGGGGACTCCAGCAAGGCTAGTAAGACCCCCCTTGAATTGAGTGGGTCACATCTCCATGGAAACAACCTAATCTAAAGGTCCCACCCACAACAGGTCTGCCCCCACAAGATTGGGTTAAAAGAACTTGGCTTTTCTGGGGTACATAACAGATTCAAACCAGCACAGATGTCTACTCTGCAAAATGGCGATAGCATTAGGCTTGTCTCAAACAGTTGTGAAGATTAAATTATTTAACAAATATGATGTGCTAAGAACAGTGCCTAATTCATAGTGTTGAATAAATATTAGTCACCATCATCATCATCATCTAAAGAAGAAGAAGAAGAGGAGGAGGAGGAGGAGGTGCCTGTGAATTCAGCTGAGGATTCAAGAAGTACCCCTATGCATACATTACGCTTTTTACCTTTAGCTATGGATAACAGTGTAAATTAAATAACAAAAAAGGGAGCATCCAGGTGCATCTCTAGAATCTACATGGAGTCACCCAGGGAGTTGGAAGGATGGTGCCTCTGGACACAGAAAAGGGTTTAGAAAGTTCCATTTTGAAAGATGATGTCTTCCGTGTTAAGGGTGAGGTAACTGAAAGACATTTCTGCTGAAAACGTCTAGCAGGCAATGAAGACATGGAACAGGAGCTCGGTGATTAATTAGGATTTGCCTTGATTGAAGATGGAGCTGGAAATGTAAATTTAGGAGCCATTAATATAGAAGTGATATTTAAAGCTATGAGAATGGATGAGCTCTCCCAGGGTGAGTATTAAAAGAGTAAAAGGCAAAGAGAGGACTGCTGTTTCTGGAAGGCACGCTGCCGAGGGCAGGAGGAAAAGGTTCAGTGATTGAAAGAGAAAAAGAAGAGATACAGGGTTGAACGCAGGATGAAGCCAGTGAAGAACAGTGTCAGTGTCAGATGGGAGCACTGGCTGTGTCCCCACAGCTGAGCAGTCAAGGAGACATGGAGAGGGCATGGTTAATCAGGCAATAAATTGAAGAAATTAGCCATTGGTGATGTTGGCAGAGTAGAAAGAAGATGCGACAAAAGATTCACTCTTTTCAGTGTAAAAATATTCCATTTTTATCTGCTTGATATTTTTATACATTTTGGTGTTATTAGTGAGCAGGCAGTCAGACTAAAATTTTATTGTCAAAATCAAACCCAGAGCTACCACTTGCTAGCTGTGTGTCCTTGGGGAAGGAACTTAACCACTCTGAGCCTTATAGATTTTAAAACTTATAAGATGAGGATATTAATTCCACTTCATAAAGTTGTTTCAAGAATTGAATGACATAATTTACATAAATCACACTGTATCATACCTGAAATATATTATATACAACTTGATTTATATATAGGTATAAAGGTATGAATTTATATATAGATATACAACAACAAAATACAAATTCTCATTTTAATCAGTGCTTATGGAAATAAGAGGGAAGATAACCCAAAATATAGGTGATGCAGCCAGTCCAATATGGCTGTTGCAGCAACCAAAAATGAACCCAAAAGAAATGCAGAGGGAAGGTTTTCCTTCCTGAGTCCCTTTCTGGTTAGGGAATGCGGCAGGTTGTCTTCCACAGGTGGCTGCACCAACAGGTCCCCTCCCCATGCTCTTTTTACAGTGTGACCCTGGCACTCCTCCTGTGAGAAGTGGGTCTTTGTTGCTTCCCCTCAAATCTGAAACTACAGTAGAAGTAACACTGTATTATTCCTGAAGTTGAATTATAAAAGATGACAGTTTCTGCCTGGTGCTCTTGTGACACTCACCCTTGGAACCCAGCTATCATGCTGTGAAGAAGACAAACGTCCACATGGAAAGGTCACTTGAGGTCCTGGCTGATAGCCAAATATGTGACACGTGAGTGAGGGGCTCCCAGCCTTTAAGTCACTCTAGTTGCTGCTGGGTCTAGCAGAGTCCAGCTGTCCCTACTAATCTCGACCCAAATTGCAGATTTGTGAGCAAAGTAAATGCTGTTGTTGTTTTAAGTAACTCAATTAAATTTGAGGGTCATTTGCTTTACAGTATAGTGATAGACAACTGGGACAGAGAGAGAAATGTGATTATTTATCAACAGCAAAGACCTCTGCAAACAATAGGCTGTAATTTACCAGGACATACTTTAAAAGCATGCTGCATTTGAGAGTCCCCCTATTGCCCCAATCTTTTCTTCTATATTTTAAGTTCAATGAAGGGATACATCCACCTAATTACTTGCTGTACAACCACAACCTGCATGGTGTTTCACCTAACACTTTGTGTACATTATCATATTTAATTTTTGCAGCAGCCTTATGAGGTAGCTATTATTATATTTCAATTTACAGATGATGAAAAGAGGCTTGAAAGGTTTAAGTAACTCACCTAAGGATACAAGTGGCAGAGCCAGAGGTTAAACCCAATTCTTGTGATTGCTAAGACTAAATTCTTCCTATGATGTCAAACTGCCTCCCATTAGCAAATGAGCTCTATGTTCAGCTTTAAGGTTGAATCTGCTGACCCCATATTTTCATATATTCTAGTAGTCAATAGCACTTCTTTATATAGTCTTATACTGCAAGCGTCTTCAAGGTGAGAAGTCAAGAAGCTGACTAGTCAATAGAGCAGATGTTCCCAGGAGGGCTGGCTATGGACTCAACGTAAGAGGGCAATGCAGGCTCTGCAGAAAACCGTGGCTAAAGAAGATTTAAGAATATTTCAGGCAAAGGTAAGCAGATGGAAAGTCAAGGGGCCAGGACAGATCATGGGCAAGGGGTTCAGTAGGCTGGATGATGTGATTGGTTTGGGGATATGGTGGGAAATGAGTTCCAAGTGGTAGGCAGCACTTGCCTCTTCATATATTGTTTGGTAAAATTATCTATCTAGCTTATCTCTACATCTGTCTGTCTATCTATCTATCTATCTATCTATCTATCATCTATCTTAAATAATCTATCGCCTATCATCATCTGTCCTTCTATCCATCTACATACGTTTAGTCTATCCTCATTATTCACGGATTCTGTATTAACCAATTCACATACCTGTTAAAATTTATCTGTGACTTCAGAATCAATACTCAGGGTGCTATCACAGTCAATTGAGGACATGCACTGAGCAGTGAGAAATTTGAGTCCCTTGACTATACGTGACCAGCTAAGGTCAAACAAGATGACACGCTGCCTTCTTGTTTCAGCTCTCAGACTCTAAACAGTGCCTTTTTCACAGTACATTTAGGGCCACACTTTTGTTCTTCGCATTTTTGTTCTTTGTTTTGGTTATTTTTGCTGTTGAAAATGGCTCCCAAGAGTAATGCTGAAGTACTGTCTAGTGTTCCCAAGTGTAAGAAGGCTGTGATGTGCCTTATGGAGAAAATACATATGTTGGATAAGCTTCTTTCAAGCATGAGCTGTAGTTTTGTTGGCCATGGGTTCAATACTAATGAATCAACAGTAAGTAACACACACATTAAGTAAGAAACACAGATAAAACACGGTTATGTACTGATTGATACATGACCAGAGGCTCTCAGGAACCTAACCCTGTATTTCCCCCAGGATCGATGTTTCAGTATTCACTAACTCAATGTTTGCAGCAACTTTATAAAACACAATTATAGGGAATGATAGGAATGAACTGTATACTTGTACAGTTTGGAACTGATCATTATGGCCTCAACTGATGGCAGTTCCAGAATCTCCTTAGAGGAAGAGCTGGAGGGCAGCAGTCTGCAGGAAACGGGATTCAGGGTTGTGCTCAAAGCCCTGTTTCAATAAAAAACACACTATCTTTATTCAAAGTGTAGGTTTATACGGATGATTTGGAAGACTGAAGGGCATTACGGTGGAAAAAAGGAGGGATGCAAGCATTCTCAAGGCACTTTTTGGCATGGTCACCAGCCTCATCACCAGATTTATTTACTAAGAACAATTCCTTGTTTTTCACCTGTTACATGTGCTTCTATGTAGGAAAATAACAAATTTGGAAGGAGAGCCAGCCGGTTCAATGATAGTCGATGAAGATCATCAGGTGAATAAATAACTATTCTGCAGTCATTTGTTTTACATAATAAATTGATGATTTTATTTCCATTCAATTTCTCATATAGGACACATAGGCTTCAGGATGTCTGTCCCCTGTATAGTGGAAATCAGCGCATCAGAGCTATAATATGAGACACACAGCTTGAGATCAGTGTGTGCACTGGGGATACAGAAAATGTTGCTTTTACTTTCTTTTCAGGATCCACAGAGTTCGGGTGGGCCCAGGATATGGAGTGAGCACTGCATTCAGTGTAGTGTGGTAGAAAGGAAAGTGGACTAGAATCCTGAGGCCCAGCCTGAAAAAGGAATTCTAACTTTCACCCCATCTCTTTCAGTCTGGTAAGGGAGTCCGAGTTCTTAGTCCCAGGCAACTCTCATTAAAGTTTCTTGTCCTCCTTGCTTTAGTTTCCCAAAATTACTGTGAGATTTTCACTGTTGTAATTCAACAGAAAACGTTCTGATCTTCTTAGGTATTTTAGTCCATGCGGTTTGATCCCATGAATCTCTCCCTTCTCCATAGCAGGCCCTGTGCCTCTGACCAATTACACTGCCCCCACCTGCCCAGCCCCTGAAGGAGAGACGGGGTAGGCTGCAAATTCTAACATATCAACAGTGTTAACAATGTTTATAGACTTACGGATAGATACATAGGGAGATGACGTAGGATAATTCTGATTAATTATGGTAAATTATTTATTCTTGTTGAATTAATCTCCCGGCTTATTCAAGTTTAAAGGTTATTTCTTTCAAAAAATGGAGCCAAGTTTTTGTCCATGTAGCTCATGCCCAAATAAAACTATGAAGCCCTGTGGCATTCTATGTTGTCACAGATTTACTGAAACCACAAATGAGAAATGTGCAAGAGCAGAATCCCACCGATGATTCTGGGGTTTCAAATCCCTAAAAGTTGAATGTTTTGAAACTCTTCCCATGGTTTGGCTGCCTCATGCGGGAGGTGGTGAGGTTCTCAGGAGAAACCAAGTAGCTCCTCTTGGATCCTCTTCCTCTCTCTCCCTCAGAGGCGTTATGGAAACTCTCTGGGAGAACGAGGCCTCTGCAAATCTTTGTGCAAGTTGTTCCCTACCCAGGGTCCCTAGGCAAGGGGGAGCGCAGGGATGAATCCAACCTTTATTCCACTAACTGTGTACCTTGGCCCAGGACTGTGCTTCCTGGAGAACACAAAGGTGTCAGGTGTGGCTGAGTGACAGAAATTGGGAAAATGAGAGGATGACAGTAGAGTAAAATGAATTATAGTATTTATGTTCACAGGTGAGAAATGTGAATTGAAACTACTAGTAGGTTTGCAAATAACTCTACAGGCTAGATGAAGTTTGTCCATACCTGAGCCTATGTCTCTTTTGCTTTGATTGCATACAAGTTCTAATTCTTTATGTTGTTTTTAAGGACTGTACAATTTTATATACATAGCTGGATAACTCCCCCTGAAAGATCTCTAAGGCAGGTGCTCAGCAAACATTCCCTCTGCTTCCCCACATTTCCCAACTCCCTGGCTGTTTGTAGGACAATGCAACAAATTCTGGCCAAAGATAAGTAAAATAAAATGGTGTGCATGACTTTTGCAAAAAGCAGAGAATTTTCAAGAGCCTCCAGCTGACTCTTCCTCTGCCACAGGGACTAAGAATTATTTGTACCTCTAGAGGTAGGATGACCGACTATACTGGTTTGTCTGGGACTGAGGAGAGTCCTGGGATCTGGGGCTTTCTGTGTTAAAACTGGGAAAGCAGGGCAAGTTGGTGACTTTAAAGGTATCACTACAACAAGATGGTAGCATTTCCCCCCGAGGGCGGATGCTGAGATTACATGCAACGGAGCCCCTAACTCATAGTGGCCATGGGGCATGGGGATTTTTGTTGTGATAAACCACTGTGAGATTAAAATATTGTTTCTTATATAACACAGTACAATTTGTATATTCTGAGTAGTAAACACATCAACCTCAATGAATGAACTGATGCATTTTAGATCCATTTCCTGAAAATTCCTATTGTTTAACGTCTCTTTGTTATCAAAGCTGGAAATCCTCAGAGAAGCTTGGATTGCTCCTTTTCTGTAATTTTAGATACCAAGGATGTTGGCTTTGTGTCACTCAAGCCTGGCTGCCCCTCCTCAAATCCACTGTTGCCCTCTGGTCTCAGATCCTCATTAATCCCCACCCTTGCCCTCCAGTGGCTCCCAAGTGGCTTCTGACCTCTTGCCCCTTCTACTCATAAATTCTCCAGAATGTTTCCAGGTTAATGTTCCCATTCCTATCATTTCTGTGCCCAGTTCTCCCAATGGTAACCTATGGAAAAATGCATTAAACCAAATTATGCCTTTAATTACAAATCCAGTCTTAGATCCCAGGACTGCCCTTTGTCTACAGTCATAGCATTTGGCCAGTATGACTATTAGCTCTTTCCTAAATCCCAAGATTGATCACAAAAATGGCCCCAATTCTGTCCCTGGCCTGTGCCCCTTGCAATGTGATTTTGCAGCTCCCTCCATCAAGAGGTTGACTCTGTTTCCTCATTCCTTAAATCTGGGATGGCCTGTGACTCACTTGGATCAATAGAATTGAATGGCAGTGCCAGAGATGATGTGACAGTTCTGAGCCTAGACTTCAAGGGCCCTTGCATGCTTCTACTCTCCTTTTTGCTCCTCTGACTTTGCCATAAGACTGTCTCAAGACTAGACTATTGGAGGAGACCCATGGAGCAGAGCCAAGTCATCCCAGCTGCTCCGGCCAAGGCCCTATATCTGTGACAAAGCCCACCCAAGACTGGCCAAGCCACTTACCTGACGGATAATTGACCACAGATGCACCAGTGAGCCCACCAAGCCCAGCTCAATTCAGCAGAATTGTCCAGCCAACCCAAGTTCTAATGAGAAATTCTAAATTATTATTAAGTTACAAAGTTTCGGGTAGTTTGTTAGAAAGTAATAGTTAATGTACACATTGTCCCAAGTTTTCTTTTATTTCTTTTAGCTCTTTATCTGTGTTCCTGCCATCCCTATGCCTAGGTTTTCCTTGACCTCCCCTGTGCATCTCTGAAATCCTTTGGTGAAGAGACCCAGCCTGCACATACCTGGTCAGGACAGACTTGTTGAACACTTTTTGCAGAGGAGGTCAGCCTGACATCTTTTTCTTGCACTGGGAGCAGACTGATACTGCTTCAAGCTGTGCTATATTTTTGCTACACTTTAGGTTTTGTCCATGATTTCCCCACCTTTACCTGTTCTTATCTTTAAGATGCTCAGCTCAGAGGATTGGCATTAGGAGAACCCACTTTGCCTGTTCACGTTCAATGATGCTCACCTGGAAATATAAGCCAGAGCTCTTCAAGCATCATACTGGTAAGAGCAGTGGGAAAGAGAGCATTCCTTCATCCAGGGTTTTATAAAAATCATAACTTGAAAGGTTAGAAGTAGTCAGACTATGTGTCCCATATGTGACTGTATAAGGATGAGTGAATACTGTTGGTGAGCAAATATGCATTATAACTGGAGTGAATAAACAGAGGCACAAGCAGAAAAGTCAACAGTAGTTCATGCGGATTGAATGAATTCTCTTTTCTAAAGTGCTGCCTGGTTCGTAGTATCTCTTCAAGTTTAACTTGTGGAGAGTTGCTTTGGAATAATGCAGAGAAACCTGAATAAACACATCAAACAGCATCATGTTCCAGAAGTGTCTGTAGAAAGCAAAGGGGTTCTTGTTAATGCGACTCCAAACACAAGAGTCTAAAAAACACAGGATCCTAGGGTTTTCTTCTTATTTATTCTCCATGGTGTACAGATCACATTTTCTCAGCATGTAACTCTCTAACAATTTGTAATTGCCAGGCTAGGAGCCTCTCTTCAGGTTGGAACACCAAGCTGAGACTTTGTTGTCTGTAACTGTTCCAGGTGGTATCTGGGCTGCAGTTGTGGCTACACTGAAGCTTTGCTTGCTGACGGTTGCAGCCCAGTAGCCTGTCCCTATCTGGATTAGTCTGGAAAAGCTGATGAGCTAAGGCTGACCAAGGTCATGAGCTAGGGATGGGGTGGAATGATCTTGAGATGCAGAAGTAGAAGAAAGCATCGTTTTGATACATTGTTGTGACCCAAAGCTGTATTTAAAATGTCTTCTGCCCCTCATCATTGCTCTCTGGGTCAAAGGTATGTGGGTGGTAAACTACTTTCTGAAAATTAACACATGCAAACTCTACCTTTGGTGAAAAGATTCAATTCACCTACTGATCTTATGACATCTAATTTGCAGCTTTTTTTTTTTCATCTTCTAGGAAACGCAATTAAAAACTTGCAATGCAACATTTCTCTTATTTGGTTTTTCCTCTAGTAACTTACTATTTTGGGTATGGATACATATGATTAAAACTTTAAGGAAACTGTTTCTTTTCCCGTTTTGTTAACAACACAAAGGGAAGTATAGAAAGTTATTTCATCACTGCTATGGTATTCCTACTAAAAACACATAACTTGAACTTAATCATGAGGAAAGATGAGACATCTCCAATTGAAGGAAGCTCTACAAACAGAGACAAAACAGTTGTGACATCTATAAGCACTGCATGATCCTGGGGTGGATTCTAAGGAAGAAACACCACCACCACCACCTAGTTATAAGAACGGTATTTGAACACTTGTTGAAATTCAAATGTGGGTTATGGATTAGGTGATTAGGTAGTAGTAATAATCAATGTTAATTTTACTGATTTTGATAATTGTACTGTGGTTATTCAAGAGTGCGGGATACTGATCACGTGCTTCGACTTGGCGGGCCTGGGCTGGGGGACCTGATCAGCCCCTGGGGAGGGTGGTGGGCACGGGCGACAGCGCCCTCCACTGCCCCCCAGGCCTGGGAAAGTGGAGCCGGAGGCAGGCCCCATTTCCTCACCCAAAATACCACCGTAGGGGAGGCTTGCCGGAGGGAACCGCCTTTTCCCCACCCCCTTATCTTGCCCCTGACACTCCCCATTGCCAGAGCAACTCCCCCACCATCAGTGCGCATGCGCAGTTACCAGAACAACTCCCACCCCTTGTCTATCAACCTCCGCACCCTCTCCGAACCAATCCAAGCCTTCGACCTCTACAGCTACCCCGCCCTCTAATCGCCCAATATAAGCTTGTGCTCTCGCCTAATAAAGCTCTCTCTCTCTCTCTCTCTCTTAGTTTTCTTCTATGACCCTAAAAGAACCGTGTCCTGCCTGTTCCTTCTCGCCGCCCTCCACACCTTGCACGCCCCCCCCGCCGGGGACCTGGCCAAGTCCCCCACCTCGCCCTCGCCTCCGGGAAAGAGCCCCCGCCGCCGGTACCCTCAGAGCAAGCCTGGGAGCCTAGGATTTAGCAACCGGCCGCCACCCCCCCCCCCAGACGAATCAACTGCGACCGCACAAGAGAATGTTCTTTTCCTTAGGAAATACACACTGGAGCATTTTCAGTAGACAGGCAAATAGTCTTTAAATTACTCTCAAGTGATTTAGGAAAAAATAATATATGTATGTATAATTATTTATAAGGTAAGCCAAAAGTGTTAGTGCAGATTCAAGCTTTAATAACTTTCAGAAGTATAAATGCTATAATCTCATAAACCCATCATTTGAATGGTTAATTATTTAAATTTCTTTTAGATTCACTTTTGTGAGTTTTGAACAATGAACTTTTAATTTCAAGTTTTCCTTTCAGTCAACATTTGCCATTTTTGTCAGAGGAACTGAAGGTTACCCAAATAAATTTGAGTACATGAAAAATAACTTATTTTATGATTTAAAAAATCAGTAAAATGCAAAGTCAAACAAATACAAAATACGGTAACAAAGATTTCCAGAGAAAAAGTTTCAGTTGATCCCCATCCCCTAGCACAGCAACTATTTCAATTTTTTGCACTTAGCTTTTACCCCTGCATTGCATAGAATCATTTTTATGTAATTATAATTAGAAGACATAGCATGCTGTTTTATATAAAGCTTTTTAATTAGCACTACATTGCAAACAATATTAGTTACCCACTTTGCCTTAATCATTATATTTTAAATGCCTGCCTAATATCCTATTCAATAGTGCTAAATCTACTTAGCTGCTCTATTGTTGGACATCAGGATAGCTTTTAATAGTTTTTAAATAATCAACACTGATTACTTTGTATATGCTGATTTTGTTTGTTTTCACATCTGCTGAATTATTTCTTTAGGAAAAGTTCCCAGGAATGCTGTCCCCGAGCCAAAGTGTATAAACAACTTCATAGGTCGAAAGAGTTATACTGATTTATAGGACTCTAGCAGAATATTTCATTCAACATCACATAACTTTAGAAAACACAGTAATCAAACTTTGGCTTGTGGGATATAATTGTTACTTGAACTCATGAGATAAGTTAAATGCAACTTTGTGAGACAGGGAAGAGTTGGATTAAAGGAATACAACACAGAAAGGAAAAGTTTGCTTAGGAACTGTAGATGGATGAGGAAGTCTCCTGTTGACAGTATGAGAAAAAGATTCAGGAACTGAGGATAGAATGACAGTCATGAGCAGGCAGAGACAAAATGTAAGTAGCATACAGAGGAATGCCAATAACCTAGCTTGAATCAACACTAATTTTCATTTTAGTGGAGACAGTGATAATAGATGGAGAACAACACCTGGAAGTCAAAGATGGTTCCCTCTTCAACAGGGAATCTGGGCTATGATTAAAGTAATGGGACGATCTCACTTGGACTGGCCCATGACAGCTGAGTCCCAAGGGCCCCGCTGGCAGCCCATGTTTTCCCTGGAAGCATGTGCTCAATGAGTATGTGCTTGCTTGAATATCTTTCCCTACTTATCTCACTATCAGTCTCCATGAAATTAATCTCCCAGCCCTTTGATATGCAGCTCATTCTGTGAGTCTATTCTGCAAGTGACAAATAGGTAACCGAGAGGAAACCTGGAAGCCCCTGACCATCTTATCATGGTTAATCTTCTGAGCCAGTTAATCAGTTGATCCTTCTAGTTACTGAGGTCTTTTGAAAGTTAGAGTGAGACGGTTGGGGTAATTAGCCTTCCCAGGGTCACTGATATTAAAGGGGATACACCCGCTCAAGTGCTTATATTCATCTTACACAATCTGAAAAAAGAAAGGTCCTAAGTCCATATCTCCTCCCTTATCTTTGGCTCAAAATAGGATTGAGCTAAGGTTAATATGAACCAGGCTTCATAGAAATGGACTTCAAACTGAATTAAACTTGAAAGGAAAAACTTTTATGAGGATTAAATCAATGTGTATGGGACTTTCCTGTGTTGTATTTGTTATAGTTACAAATACATATGGTTTCTAAAAGAAAAAAATAATAATTGTGACATTATTTCCTGTTCTGAGTTCTATAAAAAGAATAGAATTTTGTCACCAAAAAATGAGCCCAGTTAGAATTAAATCAAAGATTGGCCCGTTGAAAGGAAGAGAATGAGAGAAGTGTTGTAGTTGAATTGTGCTCGTTTCTTTCTGCAGATTTTAGCTCCATTAATGTGAGCTTTCCAGTTATTCTTGCTCCTTTAGGTTCAGCTAACTTTCAGCTCAGACTTCTTCAAATCTTGGATCAATAACCAGGCAGGTGATTACATCCCAAATACTTTCCAGGATGTCTTTCACTGATTCTTTGGACAATATCCTGAGCAACTAAGTGACAAGCATTTAACCTACCTGGGTGATTAAATTTTCAAAAAGAATATGGTAAGATATCTTTAGAGATAGAAGCTAAATCCATTCTCAAAGGGGTTTAAAAATTAATTTGTGTATTTTTTTTCCAAAATGAGATCATGATTTATGTATTTTTTCTTTTAAAAATTGTAATAAATATGTCTCTGCAAAAAAAAAAAATAGTCTAGATCATTAGAGACCCTTTATTTTTTCCTCATTTTAGGCTTCTTGCCAAACACTTGCCTATCTTGTCAATATTTTTCATGAACAGGGGGTTAGATAGGGAAACAACAATTCCTGTTTAAGCTTAGCAGATTTTCCCCCATTTCAATAGCCTTAGCCATTCCTCTGAGAGCCGTGGGGTCTTTAACTATATTTGGTTTGCCAGATTTTGTAAATTTCCTCCATGAAGTCACATTTGTTTCCAAGTTCATTTTCTTGGCACAATGCACCTATAAGTCATCTTCAATTCTCCTGTGTGTTGCGTTTCATCTCTCAGTTGTGACTGAAGCTATAAACTCTAGCTGTGGCCAACATTAGTGGGGTCCTTGTTGTTTGGGCCTCTTGGCTTGGAGTTTAGCTTATTTCCTTACAGCTTAAGCCCATCAGGAACTCATGATAAAATGATTGAGTTATTCCAGTATGTTGTCCTCACCACCACTATAAACTGCTGAATGAGGTCTAAGACATAATTATGGGTAGAAGGTTCAATATGGAGAACTGGTGTCCATATTAGCAACTTTAATATGTGACTTATGTAGATAGCCTAAGATGATAAAGAGACTGCCTTCATCTTGATAATATGATATGAAAGCTTGTGCCCCATTTAATCACTTTCCTGTCACATGAACTGAAAAAGAAGGCAGAGCCCAACACCAGCAGGGTTTGGGAATGGATTCTGTTCCGTTTCAAGACATAAAATCAATACAGATGTGAAAAACAAGGTGGGACCTCTAATTTACCTTTTATAAGACCAGTTAAGAATTTACAATATACTAACTTTGGAGTCACATTTGTTTAAACGGTTGCTTCTTGAGATTTTGGCAGTTTACATACTAAATGTACAGAGCTATGTTGACCTATTTCTTGTGATCCACTGAGATATAATGACATGGAAAGTTACATTGACTAGCAGGGCTATCCAGAGGTTAATGCACAACTTCTTTGCAGCCCATCTGCAAATCACAATGAACACTTTAGTGTCGCTCACTTTATAAAATGAATAGAATTATTGAATCACCTGCCGGCTTCTGAAACATCCTCTTTAAACTAGGGCCATAAAAGGGTCTAGTTCTCTCAAGAAACATCTAACATGACTTCATGAAGGGCTACTCCTTTGTCTTCTGGCCAAGTGCAAATCAGTAACAGAAAGAGAGAGAAGAAAGGATGCTATGAAAGTAATGACTGCATAGTGGTGAAAGCCTGCCACTATAAAAAGAACCAGGGGGAAGAAAATACACACAGATTGAGTTAGCATAAGCAAAAAAACAAAGAGGATTTTCAGTGAATCATGGAATGGGATGGGAGGGACCCCAAGGGGAAAATCTATCCAGTTAAAAAATAATATACAGAATTTCAAGATATAATGATCTGGTTGAAATTGTGAACTCCTTGAAATCAACTTTTTTGCAATTAAGAGATACTGTAAAGATAATTAGAGGCAATTTTAAGCTTTTATTAAAGAACCTTCCTTGTAAGACTCAGTAAGTAAGGACTGATTCTTAGAACATATGAACATGAGTTGGTTGATCTGTCATTGGAGATTTTAAAGTATTTGTGCTAATATAATTAAAGAGAATCAGGGAAGATTACATTAAAAAAAGAAAAAGGTTTCTCATCTTCCAAAGAGGAAGATGAATAGTCATAGAAATTGAGTCTGACAGTAACTATCATTAAAAGAGTAGAACAAAGAAACTTCTCAAGGGCAACACCAGGATCTCCTTTTCAGCAAAACATCTAACCTTTTAGAGAAGAACATCGTATTATTGAGGTAATGAAATGAATTTTATTTTCTTTCCAGTGACCCTGGATGAAATTAATTCGTCCTTCCAATGAGTAGTTATTGAGTTTCAACTCTATATTAAGTACTATGCAAAGGGTTGCAGGATTTAGAAACAAGGATAAAACACATCGTCTTCCTTCAAGGAGCTTAAAGTCTTGAGTGTGTGTGTATGTGTGTATTTATTCTATATCTCTAGCTCTACATCTTTATTTACTTCTGTATCTATATGTATATATTGTATGCATGTAATTTTATTTATGGACAAATATTTTTATTTATATAAAAGTTTAGCAATGAAGAAAAATACATAAAAACTATTCTAACTCGTTCATTGCTTGTTTTAACTATGCTATATTTTTGAAACAAAAGGATATATACAACTCTGTGTTGTCTATGGAGGAGTATACAATTTATCAGGGGAAAAAAGACCCAAGAGGGAACAAATATAAAGCCATAATCTATGTGTTAAATAAACCGATGCACAAAAGAGGAAACAGTTGATCTTACCCAGAGGCATCAAGAAGCTTTCAAAGAAGACTCCTAAGGATATTCCAGTGGACACACCCACAGAGGCGGGAAGAGAAAAACCCTCAAGGAAATGGAAGAGCACGGTGACATGCACAGAAGTGAGAAACAAGTACCTCTTTTGGAAATGTTTGATCGGCAAGCTGGAGGAGCATAGAGTACAATATGTACAGTGGCTGGAGAAATGTCTGGAAAAGTAAATGAAAAGGCACAGGGCACACCATGCTATAGAATCCAAACATCATGTCACGGACAATGAGGAACCATCACTTTTTAAATGCTAAACTTTTATTTTTACTTGATAACTAATTAATTTCAATAGGTAATACACACACTTGCTACACATTTCAGTAGATAAGTTTATAAAATATACTCATTTGCCTATTTCTTCAGATACTGCCTTTTGATTACCAGATAGAAACTATGACAAAATAAGCAAAATCCCACCTCCCCTCCCTCTCTTCCTTCTGAAACCCTTTTTAGTTAATTATTTTACTTTTCTTTTCTTTTTAAATTAATTCATTTATTTTGATTGGAGAAGTTGTAGGTTTCCAAATGATAATGCAGAAAATACAGAGTTCCCATTTTTAATATTTTGCCTTAGTGTGGTAACTTTGTTAAAATTGGTTAAGAGAATATTATTATAATTGTACTATTAACTATAGTCCATAGTTTACATTAGGTTTCACTGTTTGAGTTGTACAGTCCAATAGTAATGTTTCTTTTTAAATTTTTTATGCCATATACATCTAAAGTTTACTCTTTTAATCACATTCAGACATATAATTCAGTGGTATCAATTACTTTCACAACGTTGTGTTACTAAAACCACTATTCACTCCCAAAACTTTTCCATCACCCTGAAATATAACCTCTGTACCAATAAACAATGAACTCCCCATTCCCTACCCCCACCCAGCTCCTGGTAACCTGTATTCTAGTTTCTGATTCTATGAATTTGCTTATTCTAATTATTTCACATCAGGAAGAGCATGCAATATTTTTCCTCTTGTGTCTGGCTTATTTCACACAACATAATATCTTCAAGGTTCCTCTATGTTGTTTCATGTACCAGAACTTCATTCTGTTTTACAGCTGAATAATATACCATTGTATGTATTTACCACATTTATCCATTCTTTTGTTGATGGACCCTTGGGTTGCTTCCATCTTTCAGGATCTGTGAATCATGCCACTATGAACATCAATGTGCAAATATCTGTTTGAGTCCCTGCTTTCAATTCTTTTGTGTATGTACCTAGAAGTGGGATTGTCAGGTCATATGTAATTATATACTTAGTATTCTGAGAAAACACCAGCATGTTTTCCACATTGGCTGCACTATTTTACATTCCCACCAACGATGAATGAGTGTTCCTATTTCTCTACATCCTTTCCAACACTTGTTATTTTTCTTCTTCATATTTTTTTTGTAATGACAGTCATTCTAGTGGTTGTGGAATGGTATCACATTGTGATTTGCATTTTAATTTCTCTGGTGGTTAATGATATAGACATCTTTTGATGAGGTTTTTGGCCATTTTTATATCTTCTTTGGAGAAATGTCTCCATTTTTTAATTGGGTATTTGTCTTTTTGTTGTTGAGTTCTAAGATTTCTTTATAAATCCTGGATATTAAACCCTTATCAGATGCTCAGATGTGGCCCTCTTTCTCTGGCTAACCAGACTCGGCACGTGAAATCACTGCCCTCCCCTCTACGTGGGACCTACCTCCCAGGGGTGTGAATCTCCCTGGCAACGCAGGATGACTCCCAGGGATGAATCTGGTCCCCACATTGTGGGATTGAGAACATCTTCTTGACCAAAAGGGGGATGCAAAATGAAACAAAATAAAGTTTCAGTGGCTGAGAGATTTCAAATGGAGTCAGGAGATCACTCTGGTGGACATTCTTATGCACTATATAGATAACCCTTTTTAGGTTTTAAGGTATTGGAATAGCTAGCAGTAAATACCTGAAACTATCAAACTGCAACCCAGTAGCCTCGAATCTTGAAGAAGATTGTATAAAAATGTAGCTTACAAGGGGTGACAGTGTGATTGTGAAAGCCTTGTGGATCACACTCCTTCATCCAGTATATGGATGGATGAGTAGAAAAATGGGGACAAAAACTAAATGAAAAATAGGGTGGGATGGGGGGGATGGTTTGGGTGTTCTTTTTTACTTTTATTTTTTATTCTTAATTTTACTTTCTCTGGTATAAGGAAAATGCTCAACATGTATATTGGGATGATGAATGCAGAACTATATGATGGCTCTGTGACCAACCGATTGTACACCATGGATGACTGTATGATATGTGAATATATCTCAATTAAAAAAACCCTTATCAGATATGTGGTTTCCAAATGTTTTCTCCTATTCTATAGGTTGTCTGTTTACTCTCATGATGAAGTCCTTTGATTCACAAAAGTTTTTAATTTTGATGAGGTCCCATTTATCTATTTTTTCCTTTTGTTACTTGTGCTTTGTCTAGGAAACCACTGCCAAGTCCTGAAGATGTTCACCTACATTGTCTTCTAGGAGTTTTATAGTTCTGATTGTTTTACAGTGGTAAAAATTAATGGAACACTAAAGCAACATCATATAGCTAGGGCCACAAAGGGCTAAGCTATTTCAAGGATGAAATTTGGGTCATCCACCAGCAAAGAGCTCAGAGCATCTTAACTGCTGACAGAGGACAAAGGGACATGGAGAGAGAGTGGAGAAAGTGATAAATACCACTCAAATCCTCTTTATCCATAGCAGGAATGAAAGTAATACCTACCCATAATTTCTTCCTTGTGTAGTGATGAATATTAAACTATTGCTTCCCTTTGCCCTACTATTTTATATAGAATGTGTTTACAGTAGGAAGCTATAAAATTCAGCACATAGGTTACATTAGTTCACTAGTTAATTTAGTTCATAGGATTGTGAAAGAACTGAAGGAGAAAGGACATTGCTCAAAGATAATAGGCTTTACGGATAGTTGCTTTATGCCTTTTAAGAGTAAGAACATGGTATTATTTGGAATTAAATGTGGAAGAAGGGTGGGTTTATGTTGTAGTTGTGATCAGACAGTCATGGAATTGTGTGGGTGAGCTTTTGTTAGATTTGCATCTGCCAGAATCTTTTGTACACTATTCTTATATTTCGGTTATTTCCAGCAATATGAGCCCTATCTTTCCAGGAAGTAAACTGAAAACACACTTTTGCAGATGCCTTGCAGCTGAGAGCAAGCATCTGTCCTAGGTTCTGCACAACAGATGCCTCTTCGTTGGGCTACATTTCTGCAAAGACTGATGTCAGAAAGGAAGTGTCATTTTATCAGGGAAGGTGCTGGAGTTCTGCAGAGAGAGATGGAGAATTCAGAGGCTTTGCTCGCAGAGGCCCTGGGAATGCATTCCTTGCTCAGTGTCCTGGGTTCAGAATTCAACATTCAGCGTCCATGTCGGGTACCATTCCACCAGGAGGGGTGGAATTGTGCCTGCAGCCATCCAGGGATGTGGATTTCATCCTGTTCTTGCCTCTATGGCCTCCAAGCTGAAATCCCAGTCTCTGAGACTCTGCAGATTCTGTGAACATTTGAATCTGCTATAAGAAGTTCCTTTTTCCTTCAACTCACTGGAGTGGATTCTGTTGTTTGCAACTAAGAATTCTGACTGCTTCACTTTAAAATCTCAGGTTTACCAGGTTCCTCAGGTGATTCTTCAGTAGTCTATACAATATAGGTACGGTCTTGGAGGAATATCTTTGAGGATTCAATAATCTTAAAAAGATTAGTGGAAGGGCCTAGGATTCTGGGTCTAGGTTCTGTATCTTGAAACAACTGTTCACTAATGACATAGAATAAAGAGATTATTTTAGAGAAATATAAAGAAAGGCAGGGCAGAATTTCTAGAATATATTAATCAAAGTGCCTACATTTAGCTTGTGGATGAGTCTATGTCGAGCGTCAGGGGAGGAGGCCAAGAGAAATTGGCTTCCAGGAAGTTAAAGTAGAACTCTGAATTGATGAGGAAGATGTTTGTGAAAATTGGTATGAGGAGCCACTAGCTGGTTGTGTGGTGTCCAAGTAAAATAGTGAGGAAGAGGAATTGGCATCTTCCCCTGTCTATGTGCTCCAGGACCAGCTCCAAGCTATTTGCTTACGTTGTTCTCACTGATTCATCCTAACAAACCAGAGACTCAGGTGTTCTGATCCCCGTTTTTCAGGCGCAGAAGCTGTGGATCAGAAAGCTTTTGTAACTTGCTTAAAGATTTTAAGGCAAAGGATACGCACTCAGGTCTTTAATATCTTTGGAGATGAAAAGTAAGACTCCATCCCTATGACCAACAGAGGCATTAGAACACACCAGGACTCTAAGAAGGGCCAGCCAACCTAACAGAAGTGAGGAAAGCAAGGCCAATAATTGTTTAGTAGTTTAGACCTCTGTAGTGTGCAACCAAGTGAACTGAACTCGGTTATTCCTCAAGTGTGTACTTTAGTCCTAACTTTTTGAACACTATCTCCTAGGTATGGAACTGAGTAAATATATATTGAAAACCTACTAAACTTTAAGCACTGTGCATTTAATGTGCATATATAAGAAACAAAATAGGTGCTGTATCTGTCCCATGCAGCATTGGAGACAAGAAACAAAAAAAGTATAAAATATGTATAAAGTTACAGTTTTGATAATTTCTATGGAGGAAAAGTTTAAGCTTCTAGAGAGTTTACAGGGGAAGGTCTGAAAGCCTTCTTTGAATAAATGATATTTAAGCATAGAATTTAAAAAATGAATATATGCTATCAGGAGAGGTGACCAAAATATTCCAGGTAAAGGGAGGAAAACCACAGGTGCAAAGATCTTGGCATGTTTCAGAAACTAAAGGCCAATTTGATTAAAGCATAGACACAGGGATAAAGGATGGCAGAACCAGGGCTGTGGAAAGGAGAGATTGGATAGTGTTTTAAATGTGGTGGAAAACCAAAGTACAACCAATGAAGGTAGAAGAATAAGGGAAATATAGAACAAAGGGTCAATTTCATTGATGGAAATCTTGAATAGCACTGAAGATAAACCTTAGATCACTCAGCAGACAGAATATAGTATTATATCTCATGGGCTTCCCAGTATTATTTTCCTACATCTGTACGGAAATTTGGATTTTGTGTAAGCAAACTAACAAAACCACCTCTTTCAATGGCTCCAACAGATTTCCTAAAGGATCTGCATGAATTAGAAGTGCAAGTAATCCTTTAGTATCTCTCATTTCAGTATGTTAGAATGTCTTGCAAATAAAATTAGATTAAAATTTCAGACCACTCCTGTGGAATGTCAGTGACCATGTCCAATGGAAGAAAACAAGGGAGTCAAAAAGCAAAGTCATTCTATAAGATTATTTTAAATTCAGCTTGTTATAATTTCAACAACTCTTAATGTACTTACCATGTGCATATGGGTTAGATGTCAGAAATTCATTGCAGTCTGGGAAATATAGCACTTGGTTCTGAGGATTGTCAGCTCTCTATTTAAAATCTAAATTGTTGGCAACCCAATTTTCTCTGAGTCTTCTGTTTGTTTTACTCAGTTCTTGCAGCTTAGCTTGAGTCTGGTAAATAATTTAAGAATTATGACTCAAGCCACTCGAACACATCTTTCTAAGTCATCAACAACCTTTTCTCTTTTGAAAAAGACGAAACTGGTCCCAGCGCCCTGTCCTCATGCTAAAGGATTTTCTGAGTGCTCCCAGTTCAAGATGGTCAACAGAGCATAAGAAATTATATCTACTTCCTCCCTAAAGCCCAGAGAAAAGATAGAAAAAAATGAAGAGGAACAAAACCAAATCCAGACAACCATTAGGAACCTGGGTAGATGGCCATCAGTGGGTCATACATTTAAGAACCTAGAAAAGCTATAAAATCCTGTAACCAAAAAATGATAAAAAATAGAACAAAGTGAGTATCTGGACATGCAAAATAGGTAAAAGAGGGTCTCTAATAAAGGGGTTTCCTTAAGAAATCAGAGTCAGCTGGGGAGAGTGTAAGAGGGGGCTATGGGGCAATTAGTGGCAGTATTAAGTAAAATAACGGCACTAGCATAGCATAAGCTGACCAGTCTTTGCCATATAAGCCAACTGGAATTTGCCATCTTTTGTACAGCTCTGTGTACAGCTCTATTATTGTGGACTTTGCCTTCCTATATAAAGCTCTCTTATTGCAGCAGGAGAAGGAGGCAGAGCCATGCCGGGTAACTCCTAGCCATCACAAAGGACAAGGAGCACTTTCTCCCAGAGGACAAATGCCTAGTGCATGATTACAAAAACCTCTCTCATCTACATTTCTGCCCAGCTCCTCCACTGCAGCCAGGACTTCTGTAACTAGAGTCTCAATTTCCTTGAGGAGACAGTGATTTTTTTTTTTTTTTTTCCCTTCTTTGGACCTCAGGTGCACAGAATTGGATTAATCAAAATCGTTACCCTGTTGGTCTTTGCATGACTCACTTTGTTTCTTTATTTTGTTATTTTTAATGTGATAGCCTCCCATGAGCCCATCACTTACAACAAAAGCCAGGCTCCTGATAATAACCATATTGCCTCCCACCACCTCTCTGCCAGCCCTCACCTGAGAAGGTGATCATCTTGAATTCCATATTCATCATTCCTTTGACTACTTTTTAACTTTTTTTAATCTACAGGAATTCTTAAAAACCATTAAAAAAATTTTTTAACTTTAAAACTCAGCATCATGCTCCATGTACTTCTTCAATGTTTTTATTTATTTATTTAATATTATATTGCTACAGTTCATCCCTATTCTTGCATGTCTCTGTAGTTATTCATCCTGACTGCTATGTAATATTTTATTTTGTGGATATACAGCATTTGAGTCATTCTCTCTTCTGCTGGTTTACATTTGGGCTATGGGTGTGA
Source organism: Choloepus didactylus (assembly GCF_015220235.1). NCBI lineage: Eukaryota > Metazoa > Chordata > Mammalia > Pilosa > Megalonychidae > Choloepus > Choloepus didactylus. Next base: position 90,456,889 of record NC_051310.1, on the reverse strand, counting down.
ACCCATCATGAAGACGATCTCTTGAAGATGTTATTTTTAGGTAAGGTGTGGCCCAACATAATGAGGTCGGGTTTGAATCAGGATTATCGGAGGCCTTATAGAGAGAAAGAAGCAGAAAGCCAGAGTCAGAGGAAGCCCCAGGGAGGAGACAGAAGCCGAAGTCAGTAGGAACCCAGAAGAGAAAGGACAGACATCACTATGCGATGAGAAAGCCAAGGAACCCAAGGATATCTAGCCAGCAAGAAACAGCTGACCTGGGGAGGAAGCAAGCCTTCTGGCCTCCAAAACTGTGAGTCTGTAAATTCCTAAGCCAATCCTTGGGTGGTATTTGCCATAGCAACCTGACATACTACAAAGGCTGTTTCCAACTTTCTGCTGCTATGAACTGTGAGCACTGCTGCTATGAATCATATGGGCCAGGTCTCCAGTCCTCATGCAAGGGTTGCTGGGAGTGGAATTGCTAGACCATAGCACAGGGGAACATCCAACTTTAGAGGGCAATACCAAACAATTTTCCAAAGTTGTTGCCCCAGTTTGCGCTTCCTCCGGCAATTTAAAGATACTCTATCAATGCACTTCTCTCCAATACTTGACCTTGTCAGACTTTTAAGTTTTTGCTAATTGAATCATATAAAGTAGTATCTCGTTGATTGATAATTCTGTTAAACAGTTTCTGGACCAATAATTATGTTGAACATTTCTTCACAGGTTTATTGTCCATTTGTGTTTATTCCTCCATGAAATGCCTGTTCTTACCCACCCCCTCTCATTTTAAATTTTTTAAATTAGCTTGTTGGTGTTTTGCAGTTGAATTTTAGAAATTTTAAAAATGTATTCTTGATATTAATCTTTTGATTTTCTGCATTGCAGATATCCTTTCCTGGTTTGAAAATTTTCTTTCCACTACCTTTAAGATGTCTTTTCATGAACAAACATCTTAATTTTTATGTTGCCAAATTTATGGATATTATATATTCCTGGCTATTTTTGTCTTGATTAAGAAAACTTTCTGAAACTCAGGTTCTACACTGCAGTCATCTATATTTATATTTATATCCTTTTATTATCAATTTGGAATTGAGTTTTTAAAAAATCTGGTATGTACTTCATTTTTCCCCATATGAATAATCAGTTCTTACTAAATCCATTTATTGAAAAGTCCCTCCTACCCACCCATTAGAATGGCTAAAATCCAAAATATTGACAATACCAAATGCTGGTGAGGACATGGAACAAGAGGGACACTCAGTCACTGCTAGTGAGATACAAAACCATACAGCCTCTTTGGAAGACAGTTTAGCAGATTCTTAAAAAGTTAACTGAAGTCTTACCATGTGCTTCAGCAATTGCACTCCCAGAAATTGACACAAAGGTATTGAAAACCTGTGCCCATAAAAAAACATCATGCAAATTTTTACAGAATCTTTATTAATGATTACCAAAAATTGGACTTAAGATGCCCTTCAATAGCTGAATGGATAAACAAACTGGCATATTCACTCAGTGTAATGTTATTCAGTGATAATAAGAAATGAGCTACCAAGCCATGAAAAGACGTGGAGGAAACTTAAATGCATATTGCTAAGTGAACGAAGCCATTCTGAAAACTCTACATGCTGTATGATTCCAACTCTGTGACATTCTGGAAAAGGCCAAACTATAGAGAGAACAAAAAAATCAGTGGCTGCCAGGGGCTCGGGGGGAAAAGAAGAGGGATAAATAGGAGGAGCCCAGGGTGTCTTTAGGGCAGTGAAAATAATTTTACCATTAGCTCAAAGAAGAAACTTAGCTGTACTTTCCTCTACATCTCATAACCCATTTTAGGAGTTGGGAAGGTAGATAATTCTGTTTTGATGGATCTTTTTCAAAATATTTAGAGCAATTGCTCAAGAAGTAAACAAACTGAGATATTACCATGAATGTAAGTGAAAAGATAGCAAAAAGAGTATGCAAAGAGGGTTAAGTAAGAATTTGTATTGTATTATTTAAATTAAGCTTAGCTGGGGAAGCACTTATTTGTTCTCAATTGTTACATTTATTTGAAAATTGATATTTATTTTAAACATTTTTTTCCAAGGGTCAATAGCTAGTGATGAATAATTATGCTATTTTCGGAAAGCATTAAGTTTATAGGAAATTATATGATAAAAGCATTTGCTAGTGTCAACTGATTCCTGTTCTAGAAGCTTTGATGGCTGGATTATGTGCCATGCCTATTCACCTTGAGTGACAACCCAAATCTCAGACAAGAAAACCAGGTAACTAAAACTCACTCTCTAGGCCTGCAGTCTCCTGAGCAGTTTCAGGAAGGAAATATTAGAACTTCTATTTACCTTTATATTTAATATTAACATTTACAATTTTCTAATTTGGGTTGCATTTATAACATCCACAATATTGGTGCCAATTGATAGCAAGTACTTAACTTTATGTATTAATATATCCACATATCTTGGGGGTGCATGCCCTAACATTTTTTATTGAGCCTAACACAAGATGAAATAAGTTCAGAGATTACTGCTCTAAAGACTTGCTCCTCTAAATGGGGTTTGCCAATCACCAGCAACACTGCTCTCTGAGAGATTGTTTGAAATGCGAAATCTCATGTCCAATCCAGGCCTTTTGAATAGGAATCTGCATTTTCACTCAGGTGATTCCTTTGCATAATAAAGTTTGAAAAACACAAAGGGCTGGCCTTTTAAACCATTTTAAGTTTAAGTCACAGGGATCCTATATGGGAAAGAGCAAATACAGACTCATATTTATTTCATTATTTTACTAGGAGAAGGGGAAAGCTTCTCTTTCCCCTGCTAGTGTTTAGCACAGAACAGTCAAAGGGGACTGGTAGCCTGTCTTCCTTGGTAGGAACCCTTTTGTCCCCTACTCTTTTGTTTCAATCCCATTATGTCTTTGGCTCTGGTTTATAATATTTCTTTAAAAGTCAATTCCCAGTGGACGAAGACTCCACTCAGAACTATCTTGCTGTAGAGACAGTCTCCTTGATCCCCCGAGGTTTGCTATTTCAGCACTTGACTTCAATATTGAAATAGCCTTCCAATAGGTAAGCTTGCTCTTGTTCTCTCGTCCAAGCCAACCTCCATAACACAATCCATTAGTTAACCTTTCTCTAACTAGAGTTTAAGGTTATTCCACTATTTGGAAACCTTTTATTAGAACAGTGTTTTTACAACTTTTTTTCCAGCACCCTGTGTTAATTTTCCTTGGCTGCTCAAGGAACTACCAGGCAATGGGCTGGCTTAAACAATGGGAGTTTAATGGTTCATGGTTTTGAGGCTAAGAAAAAGCCGAAATCAAGGCATCATCAAGGCAAGGCTTTCTTCTTGAAGACTGGTGTTCTGGGGCTGGCTGCCGGTGATCCTTGGTCCTGGGCTCCTCTATCACATGGCGAGGCACATGGCGGCCTCTCCTGGCCTCTCTCTTCTGTTTCAGGTGCTGTTAAACTTCAGCTTCTTGCTTCCCATGATTTTCTCTCTATCTGAATTTCATTCTGCTTATAAAGGACTCTAGTAATAGGCTTGAGATCCATCCTGATTGAGTTGGGCACCTCACACCTTAAGTGAAGTAACCTCATCAAAAGGTCTTACTTACAATGGGCTCACACACACAGGAATAGAATAAGTTTTTCTGGGGTAAATACAGCTCCAAACCACCACACAACCCATCATTAATTCCTGAATCCTTATATTTATATTTTATAGATACTACTATCTATAAAGTATACCCATAAATTGCAATATGAAGATATAATTAGTGTACTATTTTATTGCATAATAATATATCATGTAAACACATGAAAACAGGATGAAATAAGTGACATTTTATTATGTTCTGCTAATCATGCTGAATTTATGCTGTTATTAGCTACTATCATAAAGCAAAATAAACGTTTAGGACAAAGTTCACTCAACAATAGTGGGTGTAAATATTTCTAAGAATCTTTTGGTAATTTCAAGTATTTTTAGTTGATGGCTTGTCAGATCTCATCACACTTGTTATTTTTGCTTCATCATTTAGCTGATGAATAACTACTACATGGTTACGGAAAAGTGTCAGATTTGCCATTTTCAAGTTGCTCCCTTGTACTTGTATTATTAGTATTATCTTCAGTCTGCAGCTCTTGGGAAAAAAATAATTTTAAACCACTTGTCCATTTTATGATAGTTTAATTAAAACCAGAACGTTTAATACACAAATCCACTCAATCTGGCCCACATTAACCACAGCATGCTGCAATATGCTGAAATTGAACAAACAGAAAGGGTAGAGCTGTCCAGCCCTGCCTTAGGGGCCTCCCACTCTCTGCATGGGTCACTTCCATGCCAGACGAGATGCGTGACCATCATACACATTGCCCAAACAAGGGTTGCAGGGGCAACCAATAAAGTAATATGAGTAAAGCTTACTTTATTTAATTTTACCTTAACACTTAGATATAAAATTTCAAAATTTTCTTCTGCATTTCAGTGGATTGCTTTGCATCACATGAAGACTTCTGGTCTTGGTAATAAAATTGAAATTTCTGGTGCAATCTTTATTAGATTAGACTACTTAAGATTACATAAACCTTCTACGTTGGGGCAAGATTTACTCACTTCCTCATCTACAAATATTTATTTGAAGCTTATTTTTTGCCCAATGGTAATAATGCAATGAGGCCTTCTTATTTTGTCAAAGGGGCCTAAAACCATTTTGTGATTTTAGGGGTCTCGGAACCTTGGTAAATGATGTTCTTGCTTTAAGCATTAATTACATATTTCTTTGTATATTATTATTATATATTTGCTTATATTATGTTATAATAGTATATCATATTATATTATATGTTGAAAAGAGGTGCTCAGTGGGGTAAATCATTGAAAAGTCAATAATTCTTTACCTATTCACTATTTAATAATCTACAAACTTTTCCTAAGAGTATAAAGTCATATGAAAGTGCATAGTTTCTTTCCTCTTATAATACCAGCTGCTTATCTATTTTCTCCCTTACTTCCAATAATAATAATCTGTGATCTGCAGAAAAATAATTTTTGTGGATATGAGTTCATGCATGATCCCACCATGTTCTCACCATCCTCCTGCCAAATGTGCTTGCAATTTTTCTGATAAATTGGTGGTAAGTGAGTGAAATTCTGATGCACAGGCAGACTAATTCCTACAGTCTTCCTTTGGAAGGAAACTAAGCCAAGGAAGGAATTTTTAATAGCTCTTTGGAGCATCTAGGACATTGGCTTTTAACACTGTGGTTGAAGAAGGAAATCACTATAGTCAAAACTGAAGGACTCTACTTTTGAATAGTCAGAAGGATAAAGTCTTGACTCAGTTCTACTTGGAATTGGACATGTGGTTTTCTGATGCTTAGATTCCTCAACCAGCCCCTTAGGCATATTCCATTGCCTAAGTGTTCTTACAGTTCTGAAGATCTACCTGATATTAATCTTTTTTTGTTGTTGTTCCTTCAGCTGAGAAAGCTTTCTTCTTTCTTTCATTCTTTATTCCTTTTCTCCTTCTGTTTCTGCTTCTTTCTCTCCTTCCCCTTCCTCCCTCTCTTCCTCTTTCTCCTACATTTTAAAAACTTTATTTATAGACCCCTCCACCCAAGTATATTCTTGCCCCTTGGCTTCTCCATGGTAAGGCCACCAGCACTGATGATACTTGTAATAAGTACCTCATCCATTAAGTTCATGATCCTAGATTTAGACCACATGCAAGTAGGGTATGTTATTGATGCTGATTTCCTACTTCTCTAGCTAAAATGCAACATGGTATGAGGGTATATAACCTGTGGATTCAACAAATATTTATTGAATAAATTCAAGCTGTCAAGTCCCATGAAGGGCACTAGGGATGCCAAGAAAGAACAACACTAACACTGCCCCTGCCTTTTAAGAAAGTCAAGGGCTAGTGAGGGAGGCAAACTCATAATTAGAAGAATTTTAGTACAACCTTACTGACTCAGATAGAATTCACTATGAGAGCAGTAATTGCTATAATAAAGGACATGATATTCTTTTGTAATGTATTTCTCATCTATGACTCTTATCGCCTTCAAAGGTTATCTAAGCTTGGTTCCGACTCCAAATTTATAGACCAGTTGACTCCAATACCATCTCTATGATCTTCCCAAATTCCTAACCTTCCCTCTTCCTGGCTTCTCTGTCTGTCATCCCCTGTTAGCATGGAATATTTAGACTCCAGCAAGTACCTTCAACACTGCAATAAACTGCTCCCTGCTCAACAAAATATGTATGCACATCAATAACGCATTTACTTTTTTTTTATTCATTTTATTGAGATACATTCACATACCATGCAGTCATACAAGACAAAGCATACATTCACTTGTTTACAGTACCATTATATAGTTGTGCCTTCATCACCAAAATTAATTTTTGACATTTTCATTACCACGCACACAAAAACAATAAGAATAAAAACCAAAGTGAAAAAGAATGAAAAAGAACCACCAAAGAAAGAAAGAACACTGAGTGCCTTCCTTTTTTTTTTTTTTTTCCTTTCTTTTTTTTCTCCATTTTTCTACTCCTCCATCCATAAATGGTAGAAAGGGGAGTGTGGTCCATATGGCTTTCCCAATCACATCATCACCCCTCATATACTACATTTTTATGCAATCATCTTCAAGATTCATGAGTTCTGGGTTGTAGTTTGATAGTTTCAGGTATTTGCTGCTAGCTATTTCAATTCATTAGAACCTAAAAAGGGTTGTCTATATTGTGCATAAGAGTGCCCACCAGAGTGACCTCTCAGCTCATTTTGGAATCTCTCTGCCACTGAAGCTTACTTCATTTCCTTTCACATCCCCCTTTTGGTCAAGAAGATGTTTTCCATCCCACGATGCTGGGTCTAGATTCCTCCCCGGGAGTCATATTCCATGTTGCCAGGGAGATTGACTCCCCTGGGTGTCATATCCCACATAGTGGGGAGGGCAGTGATTTCACCTGCCAAGTTGGCTTAGTTAGAGAGAGATGGCCACATCTAAGCAACAAAGAGGCATTTGGAAGAGGCTCTTAGGCACAATTATAGGGAGGCCTAGTCTCTCCTTTGCAGCAACAGTCTTTCCAAGGGCAAGTCCTGTGTTAGAGGGCTCAGCCCATCAAACCACCAGCCCCCTATGTCTATGAGCACATCAGCAACCATCAAGCTGGGGAAGCCCAACACCCCTTCATTCTCCACCAGCTCCTCAAGGGGACTCGGCATATTTTTTTCATTTTTTTTTAATTAACTTTTCTTTTTAATCAACTATATAAAAAAATTAAAAAAAACACATATGATAAAAAAAACATTTCAAACAAACCATAAGAAGGGAGTAAGAAAAAGACAACTAATCTAAGATACCTACTTTACTTCCAACATGTTCTTACTCTACCCCAAGAAAATAACCTAATATAGCAACATTTCTGTGAACTTGTTCCTACTATACCATCAGAAATTAACAGACCATAGTCATTCCTGGGCATTTCCAGAACATCAAATTTACCCATGATAGCTTGTCTGTTCTTATTGGGTTATCATTCCCCGTTCTTTAATTGCTCTCTATCACTAGTTACCCTACATTCTACATTACAAACCATTTGTTTTACATTTTTCAGTATTCACATTAGTGGTAACATATAATATTTCTCTTTTTGTGCCTGGCTTATTTCACTCAGCATTATGTCTTCAAGGTTCATCCATGTTGTCATATGTTTCACGAGATCGTTCCTTCTTACTGCCGCGTAGTATTCCATCGTGTGTATATACCACATTTTATTTATCCACTCATCTGTTGAAGGACATTTGGGTTGTTTCCATCTCTTGGCAATTGTGAATAATGCTGCTATGAACATTGGCGTGCAGATATCTGTTCGTGTCACTGCTTTCCAATCTTCCGGGTATATACCAAGAAGTGCAATCGCTGGATCGAAGGGTATCTCTATATCTAGTTTTCTAAGGAACTGCCAGACTGACTTCCAGAGTGGCTGGACCATTATACAGTCCCACCAACAATGAATAAGAGTTCCAATTTCTCCACATCCCCTCCAGCTTTTGTAGTTTCCTGTTCGTTTAATGGCAGCCATTCTAATTGGTGTGAGATGGTATCTCATTGTGGTCTTAATTTGCATCTCTCTAATAGCTCGTGAAGCTGAACATTTTTTCATGTGTTTCTTGGCCATTGGTATTTCCTCTTCAGAGAACTGTCTTTTCCTATCTTTTTCCCATTTTATAATTGGGCTGTCTGTACTATTGTCATTGAGTTGTAGGATTTCTTTATATATGCAAGATATCAGTCTTTTGTCAGATACATGGTTTCCAAAAATTTTTTCCCACTGAACTCATCTACTTTTGTAGCTATATGAAGATTTGTAGGTCATGCCAGGTTGTGATGAGGGAGAGAGACCACCTCTCAGAATACGTGTCTACCATTCTTGCATTGGCTTTACTCCTCCTCTCTTTGAGCTGGCCTCCTCAGGCTCCACTTTCTTCCATAGACCTATTTCCCAACATATGATAACTCTGCTGGACAGTCACTTGAGAAGGGTCATCTGGCCCCCCAAACCACTTGTATTAGGTTTGTATTGCTGTTATAACAAAGTACCACAAATTTAATGGCTTAAAACAACACAAATTTATTTTCTTCCAGTTCTGTAGGTTAGGTCACTGGGCTAAAATCAGTGTGCCAGCAGAGCTTTATTCCTTTGTGGAGCTGCTAGGGGAGATTTTCTTTCCTTGCCTTTTCCAGCTTTTAGAAGCTACCCACAATCCTTGGCCCATGGCCACAGTCTTCCATCTTCAAAGCCAACAGTGTTGCATCTTTCTGATTCTATTCTTTTGAAGCTCTCTTCCACTTTTAAGGACATTTATAATTACATTGGGCCCCCCCTGGATATTCAGGATAGTCTTCCCGTCTAAGGTCAGCTGATCAGCAAACTCTGTCTGCAACTTTAATTCCCCTTTGCCATGCTATCTAACATATTCACAGGTTCTGGGGATTAAAATGTGGACATCTTTGGGGAGAGGCATGATTCTCTCTACCATACCATTCATCTCATTAAATTTATATAATCTGATTTTATGCCCTTTGTTTTCTTCTAAGGCTTTTAAACATCTGGGGGGTCAACTGTTTCTCTATAAACTAAATAAACTGGCTTGAGCTGTATACCACATCTTTGGTTTCAGCCTCCTCTCAGTATCTGTGAAAATCCCTAGGAGTGTGAGATTCCCCTATGTGATGGTTTGAAGCTATTATGTACCCCAGAAAATCATGTTCTTCAAGGTAATCCATTCCTGTGGGGGGACCTTTTGATTAGGATATTTCAGTTGAGGCATGCCCCGGGTGGTTCTTAATCCTCTTACTGGAATCCATTATAAACAGGATGAATACAGAGAGAGAGACACAAAAGCTGCGAGAGAGCCACAGAAACAAAGAGGAAGCCACTGAATCCAGAAGCTGGAAGCAATGGAACCCAAAAGAGAAGGGAGAGACCAGCAAGATGCGCCATGTGCCTTGCCAGCTGAGAGAGCTGTCAGGATTGCTGGGAGCCTGTCTTCAGGAAGAAGGTATCGTCTTGATAATGCCTTGATTTGGACATTTTCACGACCTCAGAGCTGTAAGCTTGCAAACTAATAAATTCCCATTGTTAAAAACCACCCCATTTTGGCAGCCCAGCAGACTAAAACACCCTAGGTCTCCTGCCATGCTGGTTTGCCCTTCTATCAGCCTGGACTACCCCAAGCATGTGATGTACATTTATTTCATGCACGTTGCAAATATCACCACAAACATATGTTGTAAATAACATATTCTGTGTTATTTTGGGGGATGATTGATCTGATTTTGGCTGCCCAGGTCCTTCAGAAATGGACCTACTCCCATAGCTGGTGAGGGTTTTACCAGAAGATGACAACTTGCCAGAAAATGACCTCTTTGGGATGCTCTCAGCTGAAGAAACCTTCTTTGCACAGGAGCAGGATGCATCCTCTTATTAATGAGGCTGACATATAAAGGCCATCCCAGCTCCAGAGCTCTCTGGAGTCAGCTGAAGTCTTTGTCAAGATAACATTGATGCTCAATTCTTCCTACCTGAGATCCTGTTTCTTTTCCCCTCCTTTCCATAAGGATTGATTCTAAGAGCCTCCTAGTAAGCATCTGCACACTCTTATCTCAGAGTCTGTCTCCCAAGGAACTCAACTTGCAACAACTGAAGTGAATTTCTACCAATTTAGAAACAGACAACAACATGAAATCAAATATGAAACATCATAGAAAAACCCTCACTGGCCTTTGTCAATCTTGCTCTACATTTGCCTCATTCCAAGGCTCCCCAAATTACAAGTGTTTGCTTACAGGGGAAGATGAGAAATTCCTGTTACTGTTTGTTTCGCTTTTATTTTGAAGCTGTCTTAGAATTGCAAAAGAGTATCAAGGATAGTAAAGATTTCTTTAAATCCTTCTAACTACCCCTAGCATTACTTCTTACATAACTATGGCATTATTATCAAAACTAAGAATCAACATTATTACAATACTATTATCTAAACTCACAGACTTCATTCAGATTTTGACAGCTCTTCCATTAATGTTCTTTTTCTGTTCAAGGATCCCACATTGCATTTACTTGGCATGGCTTTCAGTCTTCCCTAATTTGTGACAATGTTGCCATCACTCCGTGTCTATCAGGACCCTCACACTTTTGAAGAGTACTATTTGGATATTTTGTAGAATGTCCCTCAATTTCAGCTTGTCTGATCTTTTCTCACGGTTAGATTAAGGTTATGGGTTTGGGGTTAGAATACCACAAAGGTGACATGAACTTCTCAAAGCACCATTTCCAGGGTGCATGATAGCAAAAATATCTTGTAACTGGTGGTAAAATTGGTTCCTTGGTGAATGCTGTGTCTGCCAAGTTCCTCCGTTGTAAAGCTACTATATTTTCCTGCGTAACTGATAAATACTTGGGGATACTTTGAAGCTGTGCAAATATTCTGTTTCTCCTAAATCTTTCACCCACTAATTTCAGCATGCATCCGTTAATCTTACCTTCATCAATTATTACTGTCATGCTCAACATCCATTATTTGGAATTCTTTCTTAAGGACCATTTGTCCCTTCTCCTCCACTTATTTATTTATTCAATCATTTATTTATATCAGTATGGAATCAAAGTTATTTATCTTATTCTTTGGGTTATTATCCTGTACTATCATTATTCATTTTGCTCCTCAAATTGTTCCAAATTTGGCCACTTGGAGTTCATTAAGGGTGGTTTCTGTTTCCTTTTGATATGATTCCATCCTCTTTTTTTTCTCTCTTTTTGTACACTCTTTTTCTTTCTGGCACCACGAGATGCTCCAGGCTCATCATGAACTTTCCCAGCCTCAGCCCTTGAATCATAAATTCATCAATACTCCAAAAAGCCCTAGCTTCTTTTATTGGGAATGGTATTTAGAAACCAAGTTCTGGGCACCATTTGTACACATTGCGGTTGGGTGTCACTTCTTCAAGCCCCACCCCCTTCCAGTAGCCAGAACTAGAAAACATGCATGTGTACTAACTCTTATATCATGAATATATACACACACACATATACGTATACACATATTTTCATTTCTGTATCTACCTATTTGTTGATCTCAATTTCTATCTATCTATCCATCTATCTATCTACCATCTATCATCTCTCTATCCAATGAGTCTATACTGATACCTCCAACTCCAAATTGACAGGACCGAGTTCACTCTAGTATTCCTTCCTTCCTTTTAACATTTTTCTCCAATAGTGAGACATCTGGCTCACATTAAGTGCAACATATTTACTTATGTTTTTAACCCAATATACATGCAAGGTGGTTTCAGAATTGTTACCCCAACCCCCTGTGAGAAACACATTTATTACCTAGAGTATGTCTGTTTGTTTCTTCTTAAATACAAGTTATTCCTGAATAACAGTGAAGCCAATGTGAATATTTTCTATACTTTCCCAGCACTTGGTTGGTTTTTCTAACCCTGTTTCACAGAAGTTGAGGGCTAAATGACTACACTATTCTTTGGGATGTAACACAGCCAATCCTCCTGTCACATTTCCTTCCTTACTACCAGTATACATATCCACTACTTACTTTTTTTTTCTACTACTTACTTTTAATACATAAAGAGAGGTTTACAGAATGTTCTTTGTTACCTGATTTTAATTTCATCCACATATAAGAAGGAAAATGTGCTGTAAAACATTTTAAGTTTCTTGCTTTGCAGCCATGTTTGCTTATATTATTTTTAGTGATAAAGAGATTTTTTAAGTCCAGAATTCTACCTCTGAGAGAATTCACTGGGACATTCCATTTTATTAATTGGATAATTCATCTTTCCACTTCTCAGGAACCGTCTAGGTGGATGTTGGAAGAGCTGGATTCAAGTCCTGCCTCCAGAGGATTTAACTGTGTGAGTGTAGACAAATCATTTCATTTCTCCCAGCTTAATTTTTCTCATGTAAATAGAGTCATAAAAGTCAATTCTTCAAAAATTTGATTTGACAGTACTTTATAAATAATAAAGTACTAAGCACTTACTAGTGAATTCATTAGGTTGTCCCTGTGTATATTACAGATAAATGGTTGCCTATAAACCATCAATGAATATTTATTGAGAAATATTATAACAATTAAAGAAGAAGTGGGCCTGTTCCAGAAACTTAACTATGGCATAACAGATCATATGTTATCATTAGAGACCTAGCACAAGTTAATTCATTGATGCTACCATGTCAGAGCTTAGCAACATGGTATAAGAGTTAAGGACATGGAGTTGACAGACTGACTGGTAATATTTTGATCAAATCTCTAAGCTTACTAGCAGTTTGATTTCAAACTCTTCACTCACTGTGTCTCTGACCCTCAGTGTCATCTTCAAAATAAGATAAGAATACTTTCTTCATTGTGAAGATTAAGAGAACATCTACATAAAGCACCTAGCTTAGTGCCCAGCCCATAACAGAGATTTAACAGATGATAACTATAACTTTTGTCCAGGAATTTGCAGAATATTCCACAAAGAAACATCTGTGGGTTCTGTAAAGATATTGTTCTGGTTCAAAATTTCATGTCCTAAGAATTTAATTCATCATGTTACCTAAGGCCACAGCTGAGTCAGTGAGTAGAATTCTGACCCAGGCCATTTGACTTCAGAGCCCCCTTTTAACATTTACACTTCAATCATGGGGTTTTTCTTCTTCTTTTTAAAGTTTTAGGTCTTGGTTACCTACAGAAATCTACTCTCTTCTCTTAGGGTATTCAACTAAGCCAGTCTGAATTTGTTATAGAACAAGGCAAATCTTGGTTAAGCATTAAGATAGAGCAATTAATAGCTAGGCTAGATCAGGATTAATAAACTCAAAATAAATATTTTGTAATAAAATCCATGTGAATAGAGTAGATTAATCTCTGTGTTGATCTCTATGAGACACATCACTAGCCATAGATCTCTGCTATGTAAAGAGAAGCTGAACCTGAATATGAGATGAAAATTCACTTTTCTATCTCACATTCCTTTAGGTTGAACGCAAATCCTTAAGTAAAGAACATTCTATTAGTTCTGTGTTTATGGCAGGAAGAACTTTCCAGTGACAGATAAGAAAACTGGATATGCATGATAATGGTAACACAGACAGAATCTGAGGACACTGATATCACCTTACTGTGTCTTCATACTTTATTTGGTTGGTTTACTTAAAAAAAAAAAAAAAAAAAGAATGGCATCTTCCACTTCATAAAGCAGCCAAAAGATGTGCTGAAGGTGCTCCAAGGGTGGAGAAAAGCAGCAAAGTCATCTAATTTTATTGTTTCACCTTTGGTATCTAGTTTCTGCCTCTTGGAGGAATGCTGTGTGTTCAATGATATAACTTCTCAAGTCACAGTGTACCTCATGTGGTCTAGCACAGCTGATCACTAAAACCATGGCCCAGGGAATGCCAAGTATGAGACTGATTTCTCAGTCATCTGGGATGTCCCTTATCCTAAAGACATTTTCTTCAATTTACAGTCCTGGAAAGAAATATAGGGAGTGGGCACAGTATCTACTTACATCTCTGAGTACTATGGTTGTGCAAGGAATATAAAAAGCCATAGCCTTTAGAGTTGGCAGGGGCCTTTGGGGTCACAACTTTAGACTCCTCTTTTTACAGATAATTAAAATGAAGGAGTGAGATAATATGAAAGATCCAAGGACATACACAAGTTAATTCTGCATTTGGGACAGAGGTGGACCTTGCCCTGCAGGGTCATGCTTCTGCTTGTGTCACAGGAAAGGGATGCAGCTTGGCAAAAGATGAGGATGGGGTGTTCCTGGAGTTAAATAACTTCTTTGACTGACAGTGTTCGGGGTGTCAAAGAAAAGCACAGGACACTAGCGAAAGAGGTAAGACAGATGTTATTTAAAGTACTGCAGCAGGAGAAAAGAGAAGCCAATAATAGCTGGTACCAACTTCCACTAGTACAGAGATAGCTAGATTTTTAAAAGTGCATAAGAGGGAAGGTGAAAAGGGAACTGAAAATTTACAAGAAGGGTCTGGGGGAGGTCTGGGAAGTCTGAGGGCATTCCTTCCAGTTATAGTATATTCTGTTCAGCAATATTGCGCTACTTTAGGTAAGAGCCCTGTATGGAGTTGAGTCAGCCCAGGAACATGGCTTAGCATTAGGGAAGGCCACAATTAAGTTTGGACAAGTCTCTAGTGCAAAGTGTGGACATGCACATGTGGCCAAACAGTCTCTTGCAAGGATTTACAGTGATAACCCTTATATTTCTCTAGCACATTACAGTTATCAAAGCCTATTCACTTACTTTTTCCTATATAATCCTTCTTATAATTGAGTGGGAGTAGATACAATTAGATTCATTTTCTTAGATAAAGTATCCAAGGTTCAGTTACTCTCTTATATGTCTACCAACATTGGCACTTTTCATATTGCTCTTTTTATTTAGAATTTTAAAAGATAAGCAAAGATTATTTGTTTTATTTCACATTGTCAATAAGATCCATTATGGTACATGGGGGTTTAATTTGCATTCAGAATCTCATTTAGATTACCCCATGTTTCAGCTTTTACCAGATGCCCTGATCCCTTATTCAGAAGCAAGAAATTCTGCGCATGGTTGAGGTTTTCTCTAAGGTACATCTAATCTTACATTCAATAAACATGTGATTCCAGCATCAGTGCATTTTCTTACCAACCCTCAGGACTTCATGTTTAAAAGAGATTGTTTTTGGATCTCATTTTTCCTTCCAACACTCGTGGGAGTGATTGCTATATAAAACAAGGACCATGGCCACTCATTTCATTTGTACTCATTAAAAAGAGAAAAACAACTGAATATAAAATTATATACACTAAGGATTGCATTTATAAGATTGTGTGTAGAAATGGAAAGTCCTTTGAAACTACAATCCAAATAGTTTTAATGCACTCATTACACAGCGTGGCTGAAAGATTGGCAGCTATCTCGTTCTACCCCACGGACCTGGGGTTGTGTTTTCATTTAATGAATATTTATTTAGCACCCATTATGTACCAGGCACTGGCCTAAGTTTTGAAGAAACAGTAGTGAATGAAACAAAAGTGCTTGACCTCATATGGAAATTGTACTCTAGTGAAAGCTACAGATATGAAACAAATAAACAGACAGACAATAACTTCAGGAAGTGTGAATGCTAAGAGGAAAACAAGGTAGCTGGGCAAGTGTATGTAGGGTGGAAATGGGGGTTCTTTTAGGTATGATGGTGGGAGGAGGTAGTATTTAAACAGAACCCCATCTGATGTGCAGGATCCAGCCATTCAAAAATCCTGGGGAAGAGCGTTCTGGGAAGAGGTAACAGCAAGTAAAAAATCCCCGAGGCTGGAAAGAGCTGACAGTTTTGAAAGCCCAGTGAGGTGGAGGGTACCTCAAAATGAGTGAGGTGGGTGATGCTCACGGATGCTGGCTAAGCAGCAAGCAGGCCCAGACCATGGACAGCCCTGCAGACCCTGTTAAAGACTGTGAATTTTATTTAAAACCTGGTGGGAAACCATTGGAGGATTTGAGCAGGGGAGTGACACAACCCAATTTTCTTTTTTAAAAAGGATCTCTTGGATGTCATGTGGAGAATACACTGTGGAGAGCATGAAAGGCTGTGTGGCAAGCCTGGAAGCAGGGAAAACTCAGAGGAATTCTGCAGTATCTAGGCGTTATGTGTTAACAGTAAAGTTGGTAATAATCAATCACATTCATGATATAATTCTAATGTAACTGAGCCAGGGCTTGCTAAATGGATAGAAAAGTGATATGAGAGAAAAAAGGAATCCATAAAGAATCCTAGACTTTTTGGACTGAGTAACTGGGTGCAGGGCAATGGCATTTAATTAGGTGGAGAAATCTTTGGCTCAACTATGTGCTCAGTTACTTTGGGTACCATGAAATCCTCAACTCACACACAAAAAAATCATAAATCCACAGAACTTAGAAAAGGGGAAAAAGGAACTTTCATTTCTTTTCTGTATCACTGATATCTTGTCTTTTTCTTATTGCCCAGTAGCCTGCGTTTTGAATTTCTCTATTTTTCTTTCCAGTGGAAAGAGGTCAACTCTCATCTTTGCAGGTGTCCAAGGACTCTTTCCATACTCACTGGGGACATTCCCTAGCTGTCCACTTCTTCAGATACAGTAGCCAGGGTCTGTTTTGGTTTTACTACTATGTCACAAATATCATCAAGGAAACAGTGGACTTGGAAGCTAATGAAATTACATGCAGGATGACTGCACAGGAAAATTGGATACCTGTTTTTGGCTTCTGGGAAAGCTGTACAGTTTGGCATATCATACCTAGAAATTTCTACGTATGGAAAAATGGGAGTTTACTGAAACTTCTCTGGGGTGCTTACTTCTAATTCCGATTGGATCAGCTTAGGGTGACCTCTGTGGCCCTAACATCAAATACGCAGGTTGGTAAGCTGTCTACTTTTTTCATCTGTAGCCAGGTGGAGAATATGCTACTTTTGTTAGGCAGGCAATCACCCCCACCCAGATTTAAAGAAAGACAAGTAGTGGGAAGTGGAGATGAACTTCCCCAGATAGGTGGGATTGTCTTGCTTAACTTTACTGTATTCCAGATAAATCGAATACGTCATCTAAATAAACACACACTGATCTTCAGTGTGTCTATAGAGCAAAGCATAAGAGAAAGCCTGGGGTATATTTAATCACAATGACTTATTGTATAGATTGGAAATGTGAGGCATGCTGTGCTGAGCAACCGGAATATTTAAGATGGTCATAGCAAAGAAAGATGGGCTGTTTGGAGACTCAGGGCTCTTAAGGAGCAATGGCCGAAGATCACCACTGTATCAGTTAGCCAGAAATAACTACTTTAAAGGGCCATAATTCAAGTCCAAGGACAATTGCGTTTGGGACACCAGACGTATTTAATAGTTTTGAGAAAATCCCTTTAAAACAAGTTATCTTATAACCAAATTTGCTGCCTTGTGCTTCCCTGTTTTACTTTGTATCTAAATGGGTTAAGAATGCCCTGAAGCACAAGCAGAGTGACTCCTTTATGGAAGCATTTGTAGGATTTGTGTATGAAGAACCCCATTACCCTAGCTCTCTTTGGGGCATGTGAGCATTTTTTCTCCTTGGGAGAGCACTGACAATGTCACTTCCTTGCTGTAGTTCAAACTCAAGACATTTCAATACACTATTCAAGGCTATGGATCATAATAACAATAACACACTTCTGTAGAGTTTCACAATGAAATCATACCCTTTTAGAAACTATGATACTGTTTTAATTTCCTCTGGTTCTCAGCTTACCACTCCAGTCTTACTGTATCAGCTAACCACTATTTCACTTGCCATCTCACCATTTCTCTTCCTTAACTTTTTACATACTTTCTCACCTCTGTAGCTCCTCTTCCCTCTGAATGAGCCACACTTTTCATGCATCTAATGTTCCTGCATTTCTTGATACACAGAAGGTTATGAAACGTATTTATTGTGATGAATAAATGAATAACACATAAGCAAAGTCTTCCTTGGCTCATCTCCCTTCCCACTTGTTGAAACTCTCTTTGTTCTTCAAGGCCTAGATTTAAAAAAAATGGTACCTCATGAATATTTCCCTAATTCTATTATTTAAATTAAATTTTGTCCCTGTTTTCTTTTTTCCTCCTAAAGCTCTTTGTAGCTTAGTTATAGCACTTGTCACCCTATCAATTACATTTAGGTATTCTGTGTTCCTGCACTAGATTATAAAACTCCAAAGGCTTGTCTTCTTCATTTTGTAGGATCAACAGCGACGACTACCGTGTTCTGCATTTAGAGCCAGGTGCTACGTGAAGGTAGGTATTCTCTTTAGAGTTTTATAGGTACAGTGAGTTTAACTAGTTCTCTGAGGCTTGACAATGCATGAAATTTTCTTTTTATATTTATCTTCCTTTCTATAGCACAGTTTTCCCTTGAGATTTGAGTATGACAACTGGCAGGAAATATAAAAAGAAACAAATTTAAGAGCCAGAGTAGAACTGTTAAAACTGTTAAGAGGGTTTGTGATCTGCTACTGAGTGAAATGCCGCTTGTCCTGAGGAAACTGAAGCTTCCGTTTAAAATTAGTGGGCTAAGGGTCTTTTCAGGCAAAATTAACACAGGTGATTTCTAGGGTGCTTAGCAAGAACGTCTTCTGGCTAAGCCTGATTCCAAAGTGGGGGAGGAGAGAAGTGGCTGGAAGATATCTGACTTAGCTCGGCTTCCAGTTTCCATCTTGTCCTTCTCTTTTCTTGTTCCTGGTGCATAACCAGAATAAGAAGGGCCACTTTCAGTTTGGAATTTGGGAGACCTCTACTTTCATAAACTTGTCCTGATCAATAGAAAATAACAAATTGGGAACTAGGTAGTAAGTGTATGCCATCTTATAAGAATTTCCTTTGAAGAAGCAAATTAACTTAATCTCTCAATTAAGGAAGCAAATTCTGGGAAAAGAATATGGGAAAAGAGGATTCCTGGCTAAAAGAACAGCAAGTATAACTGTTTGGGGTGAGAGCAAGTTGCATGCTTGGGGAATAGCAGGTAGACCAGAGCTGCTGGACCTGGTGAGGGAAGAGGAGCTGTAGGTGAAGAGGTTAGAGAAGTAATGAGGATTCCAAGCTTGTTAGGAATTGAGTCTAGGTGAGCAATGCTGGCAGCCAAGAAACATTTGCAAGGTATCATTATTAGCTCAGTGTGAGATGATGGTGGTCTGACAAGGCGTGTGGTGATGAAGGTACTGGTAAGTGCTGGACTCTGATTATGCTTTGAAGGAAGAATCAACAGGATTTATTGGTGGATTGGGTGTATGGTAATAGTAAAAGAAGACTCAAGGATGACACCAAAGTTTAGGGTCTGAGAAAATAGAAAAACAGAGTTGCCCTTAAATGAGATGAGGAAAATTATGGGATTCTTGGGTTGGAAAACATCAGGAATTTGGTTTTGGGCATAATAAGTTTCAAATATCTATTGGCCATTCCCATGGATCTATTAGGTAGGCCATTCAGCATCAGAGCCTGGAAATCAGGGGGTGGTCTAGGCTGAGATAGGAATCTGGCAGCTACCAGCATATAGATGGGATTTAAGACATGAGATTAGATGATGTCACCTAAGAAGCAATGTGTATATATATATATGAGTTCAAGTACTGAGGCCTCTGAGAAAAGGAAGAACCAGCCAGAAAGGTATGATGGAAACCAGGTGTGTGGTGCTCTAGCAACCAAAGCTGTCAATGTTTTCAGCTTGCTTTTTTTTTTTAACCCTCACTATCCTCTTTCTTTTGGCTCAGTAGACAACTGGGGGAGGCTATAAAGTAATGTAACAGACGTTTAACAAACTGAGAACTCTAAGATAATCTCATTCTCTTTAAATAGCCCCCTTGGGAGGGCCTGCACTTCTAAAAATAATGGGGCTGTTGCCCAAGTCATTTGTGGAGCTCTATTTTGGGGAATTGCCATCATTTCCCCCAGGATACACACTGGTAGCATATAATTATCCTCTGAAAGATTTTGCTCCAGGATTAGTTTTTTTGGTTTTTTTTTTTTTTTTTTTTTTTAATTTAAAAATTTTTTTATCCCAGGCCCAAATCTGGTGAATAAGGGTTGTAAAGCCAAGCATCACTATACTTTCTCAACAACAAAATCTGAATGTAAAGGAATAAGAATGATTTGCATTCCCCTCACTATTTTAGATAGCATTTCTTTTTTGTTTTCTTATTGCAAAAGCCATATATACTCAATAATTTCAAAATAAAAACTACAATATTCAGATAAGATAAAAGAAGAAAAAGCACCGATCATCTCATTTTTATTCCTTGAAAGTGTTTTCCATAATTTTCCCATTTTTGCATTTTAATTTTATTTATTGGAGACTGATGCTCTTATAAGCCTCTGAGAATAGCCTTTAAGTTGGTGCTAAAAATAAGATTAAGGAGTGATTTCAGTAAGAGACCCAAGGATACTACTTTGAAGGGTCCAATATACATGTGAATGGATAAACTTCTAATTTTTAATATACGTCTTATCTCCTTTTCCTTCTTTCCCTTCTCCCCCTGCCCCAGTTGCCTCTATTAACTTCCAGTTTGTCAGCTGGTGGTAATTGGAGTCTGACATACTTGGATTTAAATTGCCATTCTGTGACTGTGTAGAAGTTATTTATTCTCTATGAACCTCATTTCCTTCATCAATAAAATGGTGATTGTAATAGGGAATTTTAGATGATTATGATAGCATATATAATGTACAATATACCCAGCATATCTTGGGTGCTCAACAGAAGTCAACATAATTAAGAATGGATGGATACTATAGTTTGAAAAATCAAGCCACAATTTTTTTCTCATCTGTAAATAATCAGTAATCTAACTTCTTCATTGGTATATAAATATTAAATTAGATCATATATGTAAAATACAGTAGAGTGACTGGAATATAATAGGTGTTCCATAAGGCTTTGTTGAAGGAGTGACTAAGTTGTAAGTTTCATGTTTTACTCCTTGTGCAATGCTTTGCACGTAAGGTTGTGAATGCTTTCCTACAAAATTAAAATGGATTTAATTTCTTTATAGTCACATGCTTATACTCATGCCACTGCAGTGATACATGTTATTTTACTTAAAAAGGAGAATATACAGGAAATGGTTGGGGTTCTGATGGCAACTGGGGGTAGATTAGTGAAAAAAAAAATAAACGTTCCCTCATATAAAAGCACACATTGTAAAGGGAAATTTGAAACACTGATGAAAACAAAGAAACAGCCTAAATATTAATTAAAAATCCTGGGGTTCTTTTCTAATTGTACAGGATATGAAACAACATTGTCAATTGGGGCTAAACGCATTAAAACCCAAGTTTGATAGTGTGATGGTTTGAAGCTGTATGGACCCCAGAAAAGTATGTTCTCAAAGTTAATCCATCTGTGGGTGTGGACACACTGTAAGTAGGATCTTTTGGTGAGCTGCAACTTAGTTTTGACCCACTTCATTCAGGGTGTGTCTTAATCCTCTTGGAGTCCTTTATGTGAGGATGAAATTCAGCCAGAGAGAAAAAGCCACGGAAGCAAGAAGCTGAAAGCAACCAAACCCAGGAGAGAAGGGAGAGACCAGCAGATGCCGCCATGTGCCTTGCCATTGACAGAGGAGCCAGGATCACTAGCAGCAGGTCTTCCAGGAGAAAGCATCACCTGATGATGCCTTGCTTTGGCCATTTTTCTTAGCCTCATAACTGTAAGCTTGTAAGTTAATAAATTCCTATTATTAAAAGCTGCACCATTTCATGGTCTTTGCATTTCAGCATCTTAGCAAACTAAAACAGATGGCAACACCAGTCCTTGATGTTTCATTCTGATTTCCAGGAAGCCCCTTTGCTGTGCCTGCATGCAACCTTGCAAGTCACACTGTTCAACTCTGCTCCTCACCTCTGTACATTTGTTTTCCAGGACCAACAACAGCCCCTTCTTCTGCACTCACGCCCATGGCTGCAATTCCTCACATAAAATTCCTCTCTCACCTCCTTCTTTCACCTCTGGTGGAAATCACATTTGTATGTTGGGAAACTTTTATTTCAAATGCTTCAGCCCATCACAACAGGCTCTTATACTGTAATGTCTTTTGGGGGTAACGTCTCTGAGGGAATAAAATTTGTGACAAAAGAGCTTCATTGTATATCCTCCCTACTTGCACACGTCATACTTCTCTCTCTCAGTCTCCCTCTCCCCACACACATTCACAGTACCCACATAATGATGAAACAAATGCTCTCTTGTATTAACTTGGTCAGAAATCATGGCAATTTAGTGAAAGATTCAACCATCATATATGATAAAACTCAAGCAATGGACAATGTTTCAATGCCCCTCCCCTTTTCATCTGAATGTGTTTTTTTAATTCAGATAATGTCTCTTACACACACACACACACACACACACAGCTTTCACTCTCTCACACACATTCACACACACACTCTAACACATACACACACACACACACTCACCTCACACACTATTATTTTCTATCCTCTTAGAATCTAAGGGAACTTAAATGGCAGAAATTCTAACTTAGCTTGCTTAGGAAAAAGGAAGTTATATTAGCACACATAACTTTAATGTACTGGGATCAGGGTTGATCTCGGGAAGACTTGGTGCACAGACAATACTTAATCAATAATGTTGGGCTGAATAATTCTCAATTTTCAATTCATTCAGTCTGTGTAGACATAGTCCTGCTGCAGCTGGCTTATATCTTCTCTCCAAACTGAAAGTGACATCCCAGATTATCTAGATATGTGGTTTTCAAGCCCAGTGAAATATTAACATCATAATGAAACTCTAAAAAGTACCAATTCAGCCCCCAGAAATTCTGATTCCATTAGTCTGAAGGAGAACCTCGGAACTGGTTTGCTTAAAATGCTAAGGTGCCCCAGATTAGAGAACCACCGATTTTTCTTTTTCAGTTGCTTAACCAAGGGGCTGCTGACCATTTGGTCCTAAGGGGCTAAAGCTTTTGTGGGTGGGGGGGCAGTTAGCAGAAAGGTCAAGAGGGAAGAGCTATTCCCCAAATTCTTAGACAACATAGAAAATCAAGCTGTGAAATAAATAAATAAATAAATAAACAAACAAACAAACAAATAAATAAATATCCATTGAAAGAAATCCCAAGAGAGAAGAAGCAGGGCTGAAAACATGAAGTGAAAATCCAGGAAGTAGATGTACCTAAATAGAAGCTAGTTGGAGAGCAATGTAAATAGGATCAGACATGTTAGCCAAGACTGGGATACTTATGTGTTGGTAACTGGTTCAAGTTCATTTAAAGGTGAGTGGTCTGGTCAATCTCAGTTGGCTTAAACCACGCTTGACTCAATCTGCATGCATAAAGAATGTAATGTGGCTAAGAGTAGTTGGCTACATCCGTTCCAATACAATTGAACACAGATACTGATGATTCAGTCAGGGTGGCCACACTGTGGTCTCTCTCAGAGGGGAAAAGCAAGGTCAGTGCTTCTCACTCCCTGACAGTGATAGTGGTCAATTCCCGTATGTCTCCTGGAAATTCATCTCAAACTTTGTGTGCGGTACAGTTTGTCCTCGGGTGAGATTGGGGCAAATAACTCTCATGCTCACATAATCACTGGGACCCTGAGCCAGAAAATTTCTGCCACTGAATGAAGATCTTTCCCATGAATAATTACAAACAAGCCAGGCAATCATTTGTGTCATGGTTCATTGGCCCTGTCAGAGTGAAACAAAGACATTTTTCACTCTCTTCTTTCTCCCATATGCATGCTTAAAATGCCTTTGTAGATTATAGTAAATAATTCAAATGTTTACCAAAAACTCTGTTGGAAGATCAAGGAATCATAGCTAATAGGAGGGAATACTTTCCAATTTATTTTTATATGGCATTCTCCATCCATCATTTCACAGAGTGCTTCAAGGGAGACGAAAAGGGAGGCAAGACTCAAAGAAGAGGTCATTTAAAATGATCTGAGGAGAAGAGTTAAGAAAGTAACACTTTGCTTCTTAGGGTCTCAGTTTTCTTGATGATTCAGATCATTTCTCTAATTCACCTCTGACAGTTATTTTAATTGTTAGTCCAACTGGTAGACTTGGGTTACAGTTAGGAGGAGGGGAGGGCATATTGTTTAA
This sequence comes from Choloepus didactylus, assembly GCF_015220235.1. Lineage (NCBI taxonomy): Eukaryota > Metazoa > Chordata > Mammalia > Pilosa > Megalonychidae > Choloepus > Choloepus didactylus. The sequence goes on along the minus strand of NC_051310.1, from coordinate 90,432,691 downwards.
GACAAGCACCCTGTCTTCTGTGCCTCTTTTTGTGCATAAGCAGAGAATTAAAATGTACCTCCCCTCCAGTTCCCACTGGGGCAGGAGCACCATGGCTTAACAGTAGTGCCATATTATACTGCATCTGACATATGGCCAGCATGAGTGAGATGAAATAGGAAAGACCAAGTCAAAGTTGGTATCCTCATCCAAACTATGATGTTCTGGGCTGAGCATGGTCAACTGCTTGCAGTTCAACTGATTCTTGTAATATCTGCTATTTATTCGGTGCCTGGCATGTGCCTGGGACTGTATTGGGAAGTTTTGATAATAAGGGTGGCATTGTCTCATTGTGATTACATTGCTGGTTTGTGAGTAAGACTGCAGAAGTTGAAGTACTACCTTCATTAATTACTAGTTTTATGACTAAGCAAATTGTTTAACCTCTCCAAGCCTCATCTTCTGCATCTGTAAAATGTGTATAACAATAAAACCTGCTTCCTAGGTTGGTAGATTATACCACACTCCGTAAGAAGAGAATTTAGCTCATGACCAGCATTGTCAGCACTCAAGAAATGTTAGCAATTATTATTAATCTCACTTAATATTAATAACTAACACACTGTATCAAATATACTCTAATACTTTGATGCTAAATCTCACTTAATATTAATAACTAACACACTGTACCAAATATACTCTAATACTTTGATGCTATTATTATCTCCATTTAACAGAAAAGGCTATTGAGTCTAATTGACAATTAATAGCTTGTGGGTGATGCAGCTAACATTTGAATCTAAGATTAATTGAGCCCAACCATCATAAAATGCGGATGTCAAAATGGTTTCCATTTATTCTGCACAAATACAATTTTAAGGTAATTCCTTCTCCTTTAGGGAACAAAATCAACTTTGACAGTTAGGAGTAGACATCCAAGTGGCCTCCATCCTATTTCCCCTTTGCATTGGTTCTCTAGCTTCCATAGGCAATCTGTCCCCTTGAAAGCATGCTACTCCTCTTGCTACACTATGGTACACTCTGAAAATCCCCTAGGCCTATGAAAAGTTCTAGTTCACAGACCAAGATCTAAGCTTCTTCCCATATATCAGTCTGGGTGCCATCAACCATTCTAGATATTTCAAACAAAAACAATTTAATTCTAGAAATTCATTACAATGGTTTTGGAAGGACTAGGCAAGTGAAAGAGAGAGCTGGAGGAGCAAAATGAAAAATAAATAATACAAAGATCAGAAGCTGCTAATATCCCTGGGTGGATCCATCAGCCTGTACTTATTGACCTATTGCTGGATGTGCTACGTCAGTTCCATGGAAGAATTGCCACTTTGACAAGGGCTGGAGTAGTTGAAAACATGCTGCCTTTTCTTGAGGTGCTAGAGTCTGAAATCATCCTCTCTCTTCTACCTCTATATCATCTGCCACACTGTCATATCTGGTAGCAGGAAATTTCTCTCTGTCTCCTGCCTTCTGATTTCCCAACAGTGGCACCTTTTGGTAGACCAGAAATCCTGGTAGATGAGGAGCCAGGCAAATATTTTGTTGACTTCCGTCCCCAGTAGTACAGAGAAGAATATATAAAGGGTCACATATAACTAAGAGAAAATAGGCAAATATTTGGCACAGTAAGTGACAATCTGACCTAACCCTAACCTTTTAGGTGAAACTCGAGCTGCAGGCCAAGGAATTGTGGCTTTGCCTATGCCAACTGATTATTAGCTCTACTTTGTAGTAAGAGAGAACACCACTCATTCCTTTCTTGAGCATGGCTTTTGGATGGAAATGTAAGATGACTTTTCTGAAATTTACCCAGAGCTAAATGAAAAATGTTGATATTCTCCTAATGAATTTGGATATTCAGTAAACTCTATATAATTAGAAGACTCCCACCCCTCAAAAGTCTTTCATTATTTCCCCTAGAAATTTCATTGTTGTCCTTGCATTGTTTAAATTCCATATGCAACCATGAACATTACTACATGGAACACTTTACTTTAATGTAATGTTATGACATGAAGAATTGTCCTAAGACACATGTATCAAAAGGTATATTTCTGTCCCATTGAGCCAGTAGCAATAGAAATAGATAATCTGCCAATGCCTAGCTGATTGGTGATTAGGTACGTTTCACTCTTCAAACACTTGCAGTTAGGGTCATTTGATAAAATGGCCAAATAAACTCTGAACAGAAAATTGATGTGTGTCACTTCCAGGTTCAGACAGTGAAAAACCCCTGCGCAACCACATAATTCTCTCTTCCTCATTGGTGAGAGTGGAGGCTACATGTGAAGACGGTGATACCACAAAATGGAAAAAGCCTGGATCACTAAGTCTCCACATAGATAAGGTCAGGAAAGGGCTAATGTTAGTGAAGATTTATGATCAGGGAAACATCTCTGTGAAACCCTCTCCCATTGGACCCAGTATTTCTGCCAATGGGACAAACCTTGCTTGTTACTCGCACTTAGAACTTTGTTGTCACTACTTTCTTTCTTTTATCTCATTTATCATATCCTATCAATTCTATGCCCCCAATGTCACTCCAAAATGGCACTCTAGTCTATTTCTGTACCTCCTACTTCGGCCTATGAGCTCACCAACAATTACTTGGACTATTTCAATAGCCTTCTAAATAGTCTCCTTGACTCAACCTTTCCCTGATTCAATTCCTTAACTTGCATGTCCAGGTACCAGATAGATCTCCTTAGGCAAAGCTTTAGCAAGCCAGTCTCTTACAGTGTAAGCTTTGATGGCTGTCCATTGCTTAAAGACTGGAGTTTAAATTTCATAGCCTGGCATTCTTGACTCAGCATATTCTTGTCAACCCAATATTTTTCTTTAATCTTAAACTTATGCTCATATATTAATGGGAATGCATTGGAGAAATCAGAATATATTTTCTCGGTTCTAGACACACACACACTCCTGTGGGTCAGGAGATTCATGAAAGCCACATGATAGACATGGCCCATTTTATTGGTCAGGCAAGGCTGGGCTTACACTGTGATAACAAATAAATCCAAGATCTCAGTGGTTTGTGATACAGTTTATTTCTTAATCACTCACAGTCTGCTCTATGTCGAATATTCATGCTTCAGACCTATCCTGCTATCTTCCCCTCAATGAGGCAGTGATACAAGATGTTTTGATTGTGTGGTTTCACCATCTTAACATATGACTTCCACACTCAGCACCAAAGGAGAAAAAGTGGTTGGAAGGTTTTACAGGGGATTTTTGTTACCTGAACCTGGAGTGATATGTGTCAATTTTCCTCATAATCTACTAAGACAATAGACAACTGGCCATGACTGCAGAAGGGGACTGGGTCATGAAATACAGGCTTCTCACTACAGATGAAAGAGAAAAGGCCAATGTAAGAGACAGCACAAGTAATGCCTACTTGCTCAATCAGTTCCGCTCCTCCATGGTAAGAAACTGCAATGGAAATTTTAATAATAAAGCTGGTATATCACGCAGCAGAATGCATTTTTGCTAACAATGAAATTAATAATAAGACGTGACGGAAATCTTGTACTTGCAGCAAATGCTTTAGGTCATGTCCTCAAAACCTGACAAAATTAATTCTTTCATTTCTGTTTCTTTGTTGGAAAAGATTTGAGAAGCACTGAATATATATGTTATAGCTTCCTGATGAATTTTATTAATGACATAACATTGTACTTACATTTCTATTAATGTGTTGTATTTGCAACAATACCTTAACCATCTGACATATGAATTTTGTCCATTTTTTATGAAGTTAAACAATTTTTAATAGCTTCCACAATTCTTTAACATGAACAATTGGCCTAGAAAATTTATAGGACCCATTATTATAAGGTGTTCATTGTTTCTGCTATTAATAAATCATGAACTCAGGAATGTTACATCTATAAAGTCAAGGAGAGTAAAGGCAAATGTTCAAGGAAATTTGATGGAGTAGTCTCAAAACTGCAAGTTTCAAGAGCAGTCAATAAGACTAACTATAAATTGTGAGGCCTTTCCCATTTCATCTCAGGAGTTAATTCTTTCAGGATACTGGTATACCACATATAATGTGACAATAATAGAAATTTATTAGCTGAATAAGTGGCTATTTTACTTTAAAATTAAAGGTAAGTACCTGATAACTGACATTATGTCATTTGAATCTCTACTATGTGACTACTTTGATGCTGTGGAGATCATCAAGTGTTGATAACACTGACTTGTGAAAGACTAGGTTAAGGAGAGAGATAGGAAGAATAAAATGTCTCAAATATCATGCATGCATTCTTAAGGAATGGACAGCTATAGATCATTAAATAAACAAGTGAATTAATGAATTAATGACTTCAGTCTCCAAATAAAAAACCTAAGATTTTTGCAAAATCAAAATCAAATGAAAGATCTGTCATTTCCAAGTATATGTTTTGCTTGTTTGTTTTCAACTTTCTATTTAATTAAATTCTGGGTGGACTATACTTACAAAATCTAAACCTCCTGAATATGCCTTTCAGGATACAGATTTAGTATAGACCTGTTCATCTAATTTATTAGAAAGGGACTTTGTTGGTGGTACTTCTGCTTTGTGTTTGAACCAGAAAATTTAGACACAAATCCTGTTGTTGGAACTTCGCTATAAAAGTTGATAGTTTCAATAGTTATGTGGTAAAGCAAAATTTTAAACCATCTGAAACTTGGTGGTTTTCCTTCTGGTCAATGCCTTTTGCAAAGATGAACAATGGTGCAATAGCAGACCTTAAAGCGAACTGCCTGTGGATTGTTAGCCCTTACCCCCAACTCTACCTACAAGCTGTTACCTAATGCATTTTACCTTAAACACCCATGTAGGAAAATATTTGTGAGGTTCATATATTTAAATTCAGAATCACAAAATCTAGTTTCATTTCTGGCCAGAATTTCAGGTCCTGCTCTTCAGAGTTGAATTAAATGGTAAAAATTCTCTCTTAAATACGTAGATTTTATCTCCATCCTCCACCTCAAACTCTTAAGGAGCATTGGCCTCTTCCCCTTCTCAAGAGAACATATCTTACGTAGTTTGGTTTCTAAACCAGGATAAGAACCCAGGAAAAGTATCAGCCTTATCACAGGTATGCTGGGAAAGGGAAATTCAAACTCTGCTCCATAAATCCTAAAGAATTTTTCATTTGATGATATTTACCTACTAATTAGGATCAAAGGAAAAAACTCATGTAATACAGCTCAGGAAATCATACTGGCTGAATATTAATGAATTCAGTGATGGGCTTCTGTTTCTAGGCAACCGAACATTATCCGAGAGTACTAATGTTGGTTGTAAAATAACAACTCAGGCAGGCGTGCTTGTGGCTCTGTTGAATAAAGGCTCTGAATCCTGCCGGCTGAGTTACCGCTCTTCCTGGGTTGCAAATTGCAGCGATTGTTTCAAAGGCAACTGCTCTTATTGTCTCCATCGTGTCTGTCACCAATGTGAGCTACACACTCATAATTCAGTAAGGATCTGGTTAAAAATATATTTCGGCACAAATAGGAGAGAGAGTGAATTGAGTGACTGTCTGCCCAGTGTCAAAGAACACGAAAAAGGGGATTTGCATTTTAAGCCTCACTCTACTGCTAATGGATATATGTTCTATGAACTTCCATTTCCTCACTTGTCCATTAAAAAGAAAGGAGAGAAAGAAAATAAAGTTGTTGGACTAGATGAACTACAAAATCATCCCCAGTTCTGAGAGTCCATGATGCTTCCTGTTGGTCGTAATTAAATAAAAAATAGTACCCAAGTGTTAAATGGAGGTCCTAGCAGGAACTACTCAGAAATAAACCAGAACACTGGAAGGATATGTTTGGGGTCCAACCAGAAGATTGGATAAATCACAGGTCCCACTGGTCCAGCTTCAGCGAAAGCAAGTAGCGGTCTCCTTGATGAACTGATTGTCTAATTAACTCCATCTCTCATCCAACCTAGTGTTTGCCCCTACTCCACATCCGCCAGTCACAGCTGCGCCTTAAATCTCTCCTGATGGACCCAGAATGAACAAATGCTATAGAGTGAATATGATTGTATTCTTGCCAGCATTAATCTTTTCCTCATCAAATCTGCTACACACAGCAATCAAGAGAAACTAGATAGTCCAATGCCAGTTGGCATAGCTGCTACTCTCCCACATGCCTGTTCTCAGTGTCTGATTAGCGCATGTAATCGGTTTAAAAAGACGGGCACGTGGCAGCTTCTCCTGGCTTCTTGGTTCCATTGACTTCCAGCTTCTGGCTGCCCCGCTGTGGACTTCTCTTTCTCTGTGGCCTTTTCTCTAAGGCCTTCAGCAATAGGATGAAGGCCCATCCTGGTTCACACCATAATTGAAGTAACCTCATCAAAAGATCATGGCTCTCAGGGGTGATATATCGTACTGGGTCCATGCAGCCAGCACCAGGGGGAATCAACTACCTTGCTCTCTCAACAGAGCAGCCCCAGCCAATGATGAAGTTGTCTCCATCCTACATTTCTAAGCTTCATAAAATTCATACCTTGGTAGGAGCATATCTTCTTTTACAACACTTTTATAAGCAGTCACTAAGTTGTAATTTATTCCCACTTTATATCTTACACTGCTCCCTTCTCATTAACAACATATTTCATATTTTACAACCCAAACTGGAAAAAAAAAATCTATTTCCCTGAATGTATCCTAATCATCGACATGATTTCCCAGAAGGGAGAATAACATAGGAAAAGGGAGAATGGGACTGTGGCTATGGGCACAGGCTTTCAAGTCAGGAAGCTTTATTTTCCAATTATAGATCCACCTCATTAAAGAATTATGACCCAAAGACAAGTTACTTTGCCTTTCTGAGCTTCTATTTCTTTTGTTTTTAAAATATGGATGGTACTGCCTACTTCATGGGTTTGTCATGAGAATTGTTAGCATATTTTCTTTAAATTCAATTTTATTGAGATGGTTCACATACCATACAATCATCCAAAGTTCACAATCAATTGCCTATGGTACCATCACACAGCTAGCTGTGCATCCATCACCACAATCAAGGTTTTTTTGTTTGTTTGTTTTGTTTTCTCAATTTTTAGAACATTTTTATTACTCCAGAAAAGAAAGAAAAACAAAAAAGAAAACTCAAATCCTCCCATACCCCTAACCCCACCCCCCATTATTGATTCATAACTTTGGTATAGTACATTTGTTACTGTTGATGAAAGAATGTTAAAATACTACTAACTGTAGTACATAGTTTTCAACACATATGTTTTCTCCCTATATACTCCTGTATTATTAGCTTCTAGTTACAGTGTCATACATTTGTTCTAGTCTGTGAAAGAGATTTCTAATATTTGTAGTTAATCATGGACATTGTCCACCACAAGATTCACTGTTCAACATTCCCATCTTTTAACCTCCAACTTTCCTTCTGGTGACATACGTGACTCTAAGTTTCCCATTTCTACCACATTCACACATCATTCAGCACTGTTAGTTATTCTCACAATAACATGCTACCATCACCTCTGTCCATTTCCAAACACTTAAGTTCAACCTAGTTAAACATTCTGTTCATAATAAGCAACCACTCCCCATTCTTTAGCCTTGTTCTAAATGCTGGTAACCTATATTTCATGTCTATGAGTTTACATATTATAATTAGTTCATATCAGTGATAACCATACAGTATTTTTCCTATAGTGTCTGAATTATTTCACTCAATATAGTGCCCTCAAGCTTTCTTCATCAACCCGTTTCTTTTTCTTAAGGTGGTTTGTTCAAACATTGTACATTCTGTCTGAAGTAAACAATTGATGGTTCTCTGTATAATCACGTATTTATGCATTCACCACCATCACCACTATCTATAAAAGGACATCTCCATTTCTTCCACAAAGAAGGAGGAAGAGTCAAAGAAGGTAGAGAGACAAAGAAAAAGAAAAAGAAAGAAAAAAAATGACAGCTAAAAAGCAACAAAAGGAAAGATAGAATTAATCTAAAGTACAATAAAAGAGTCAGACAATATCACTAATGCCAAAAGTCCCATCCCCCTCCCTTATATCCCCCCCCTTATAGGCTTTTAGCTTTGGTATATTGTCTTTGTTACATTAAAGGAAGCATAATACAATGTTTTTGTTAACTGTAGTCTCTAGTTTGCATTGAGTGTATTTTTTCCCCAGTACCACCCCATTTTTGACACCTTGCAAGGTTGACATTCATTTGTTCTCCCTCATGTAAAAACATATTTGTACATTTTATCACAATTGTTGAGCCCTCCGGGTTTCACTGAGTTCTACAGTCCCAGTCTTTATCTTTCCTCTTTCCTTCTGGTGTCCCACATAATCCTAACCTTCCTCTTTCAACCATACTCACAGTCATCTTTGTTCAGTGTACTTACATTGTTGTGCCACCATCACCCAAAGTTGTGTTCCAAACCTCTCACTCCTGTCTTTTCCTCTCTGTCTATAGTGATCCCTTTAGTATTTCCTGTAGAGCAGGTATCTTGTTCACAAACTCTGTCATTGTCTATTTGTCAGAGAACATTTTAAACTCTCCCTCATATTTGAAGGACAGTTTTGCCAGAAATTAGGATTCTTGGTTGTTTGTTGTTCTCTTTCAGTATCTTAAATATATCTCACCAGTTTCTTCTTGCCTCCATGGTTTCTACTGAGAAATCCACATATAGTCTTATCAAGCTTCCTTTGTATGTGATGGATCACTTTTCTATTGCTGTTTTTAGGATTTTCTCTTTATCTTTGATGTTTGATAATCTGATTAAGTGTCTTGTTATAGGTCTATTCAGATCTATTCTGTTTGGGGTATACTGCACTTCATGGATCTGTAATTTTATATCTTTCATAAGAGATGGGAAATTTTCATTAATTATTTCCTCTATTATTGCTTCTGCCCCTTTTCCCTTCTCTTCTCCTTCTGGGACAGACGTGACACATATATTTATGTGCTTCATGTTGTCATTCAATTCCCTAAAATGTTGCTCATAATTTTCCATTCTTTTCCCATCTGTTCTTTCGTGTGTAGGATTTCAAGTGTCTTGTTCTCCAGTTCCTGAATGTTTTCTTCTGCCTCTTGAAATCTGTTATTGTATGTCTCCATTGTAGTTTTCATGTTTTGTGTTATGCCTTTCATTTCCATTGATTCTGCCAGTTTTTTTTTCCAAGCTTTCAATTTCTACCTTATGTTTGCCCTGTATTTTCTTTATATCCTTCATCTCTTTTGCCATGTCCTCCCTGAACTCATTGACTTGGTTTTTGAATTGATTTAACATAATTATTTAAAAATCTTTGTTTCATTAAACTGAAACAATATCTCAACTGTATCTCAACTGAGGTGTAAGTTTGTTTCTTTGACTGGGCCATATTTTCCTAGTGTAATTTGTAGTTTTCTGTTGTCTAGGCATCTGGTTTCCTTGGTTACCCCAATCAGATTTTCCCAGACCAAAACGGATTCAGATCTCAGAATGGGGCTATATTCAGTGTCAAGTTTCCCTGAAGGTGTGTCTTAGAAGATTGACAGATTTTCCTGTGAGGCCTCTAGCCACTGTGCTTTTCCTAACCTGCCCAGCAGGTGGCGCCTTTCAGCCTGTTGCTCCCAACTGGTATATCCCTTTAGGTTGTTTCTGTTTTGACTGTTTCCCCCAGGCCCTGGGGTCTGAGATATGGAGGGAGGGCAGGCACTAGAGCTGGGTCCCACCTCCTTCCTCTTAGGAAAGATGCACCCTTAGGAAGTCATCTTCTGCACTTGAATTCTCCTTTGTCTCTCTGACTCTCTCTGACTCCGTTTCAGTGCTATGAACTGAAAATGGCTGAGGCTTTCTCCACTGAGCCACTGAGGTTGAGAGATAGAAAAAGGGAAAGAAAGCCCCTTTTCAGAGCCAGTCCACAGGGCCCCAGTTTTGCCCATCAATCCAAGAGAGCACTCAGTCTTCCGGGTTCCCTTTCCCAGTGCACAGGCATTTTCTGGCTCTCTAAGGTCAGCTGTCTCTAAAAGCCTCTGTATTTTTATTTAATTTTTTTTCCATCAGCCCCACCTCCTCTCCACTAGAAGTGCCTCAGGGTACTTTTTTGTTAGGGGTATGTTTATGTTTGTAGCTTGTATTCAGCAGTCCACATTTGTTAATTAAAACCCCAGTTGGAGCTAGGTTGTGCTATATTAGCTCACTCCGGGAATGCTGTTTTCTCTCACAGCGAGGTCTTGCAGCTCAGCCTGCCATGAAGGAAGGGGGCTCCTGACATGGTTCCATAGTTTTTACTTACAGTTTTTATGCTGCGATCTCAGCCATTCCACCCAATCCAGGTTGGTGTACGATGTGTGGATAGTCACAGTTTTTCCCCAGCAGTTGTTCTAGATTATTTACTAGTTGTTCCTCATTGTTTAAGGTAGCATATTTTAAGACATCTTGCACTGGGTCCAGCAATTTCAACCACTCAATAATTGGCAGCTATTATTGTTATGGTGATGATCCTTATTATCATTATCATGGAAAATTTAAGGAGCAAACATCCTGAAATTGAGATGGCTAGAGTAAGTTCTAGGGAAAAAATATATATATATTTATATATAAGTATACTATATATATATATATATATATATATATATATATGTATATAAAGATGAAAATTGGCCATTGATGTTATAGAGAATGTACAGAATTTGGAGTAGAAAAACTAAAATCAGTATTTTCATCTGCTTCCTGGTTCTCTAGCATATTGCTTTTTATTTGGGGGTAGGGAAGAAATGAGTCACTTAAAATATCCAATTCTCACTATCCTTGGGTATAAAAAAGTGATGTTAATGGCCAACTTACTAGGCTGCTGTGACATGTAAAGGGATATGAAGTGTGAGAAAATTTTGATATATCATGAAATGTTGGCTGTCCTAAGACAATTATGTCTTCAAATATTGTCTTCCTTTGAGTCTCTCATTTTCCTTCCTTGATCTCATGTTACAGTGCTATTTCTTTCTAGCACACTGTAGGTGGTCGGTTAATACAAGGTCACTTTTGAACCACTCTCATTACAACAGAGAGTTTAGCTGGAGTGCCTCCAGGTGCTTTTTACCCCTCCCATCACAAATACAGTTAACTGTCCTCCACCAGCCTGTTAGGCATCTAAAACCAAGAGAGTTAAGGCTTTGATCATGTTTTAGTTTCCTGGCTGCTACAGCAAATACAATGGCAATTTATTGGATCATAGTTTTGAGGCTGGGAGAAGTTCAAAATCAAGGTGCCATAAAGGTGATGTTTTCCCCCAGCCTATAGCATTCTGGTGATCCTTGGTCCTTGGCTTTCCTCTCACATGACAATTCACATGGTTGCCTCTCCTGGCTTCTCGGTTCCATTGAATTCCAGCTTCTGTCTGTTCCCTGTGGCCTTCTGTATAAAGACTTCAGTAATAGGCTTAAGACCCATCCTGGACCAAACTTCAAGTGAAGTACCCTCATCAAAATGTGCTGTTTACAAGGGTTCACCCACACAGGAATGGATTAAGTTTTACAACATGTTTTTCTGGGGTACATAGCTCCAAACCCCTCATGAAGATGAGGATTCATATACTTCTTCCAAATAAAATGTGGATTTTTGCAAAGTTTTATCTCAAAATAAATAGTATTGTAGACAGTGGTTCTTGGATTTTTATGTGGATAAGAATATCCTAGAAGAATTTTTTTTAAATACGTAATTCTTGATCTCCCATTCTAATTAAGTAGGTCCCAGGAATCATCATTTTTTAACAAACTTTCCAGGTAATTCTGAGAAATGCTGAAAGTAGGAGTGTCAGTTCCAAGAGTGGACCAGCGTCTGCATGTGGGGAGGGGCAGCCAGGAATCACAAGCTAGAAGGCTGCCAGACTTCCCATTGGGTAAAACCCACACACCGTTCTGCTTTATCCTGGCATCAGCTGTGCCTCCCTCCAAACTCTTTTCCATACACCCACAAAGCTGATCATTCTGATGCAGTCAGTCAGTCCTTTAAGGTGAGATCTTTCTAAAATAAAATTTGAGTCCATGCCAGTTAGCCTTCATCAGCAACCTATCTCTGACATCATCCATCACTGTAAGCCCTGATCAATACTCCTGTACTGTTTGCTACCACCTTTCTTTGTTCTTTCTTGTCTTTCTTACACCCTCCTCCCCTGCTCTACCTGGTCTACATATCCTACCTTGTCAGATATCATCTCTGGGAGGAAACCTATCCTGAGACCCTCCAGCAAAGCTTAAAGCCCTTTCTCTGGCACCTCACAATAGTTTAAGAAGCAGATTGAGATCCTTGGTTTGCATGTCTTTTCCTTCCACCCGACTGTGAATTCCTGGAAGATACTGATGATACTTTATTCATTTCTGTACTCTCAGGGCCTCACACAAGATGTATAAATATATGTTATTGTATCTTAGATGTTCTTTTCTCACCTGAATGTCTCTTCTTTCCTCATTAGAAAAACAAAGAAGATTGATCTCTCCACCTTTTTATCCCCTACCTCTCTGCTAGCCCACCCACCTCCTTCCCCTCCTCTCCTGGAGTGCCAAGGGTAGGGATGCTGGGACTGTGGAATAATAACATAGGAGCAGCTGTCTTCAGAAGCTGTTTTATTGCTATTCACTTGGGCTGCTGGGAAGAATAAGTTTCCTTTTTAGAGGATTAGCATTTCTGCCAGCACTGAGCAGCTTATAAAAATTAAAACACGGGAAATCACAGATGTCAAATATGGATCATGTCTGAAGGGAAGAAGAAGAAAAAGAATTCCATTTTCTTTTTGGGTGACAATGGCAGTTACCTTTAGCTGAATTAGTGATCAGATCCAGAGGACAGCCCTAGCCCCATGTGGTGCAATTTATTCATGCGTATGTAGGCCCAAGGCCAACCCCTGTCCCAGCTTGTTTGCTTAGTGAACCTTCAAATTTCTTCTTAGTGTCTACTGTGACCACTGACAAAACTTTGGGACTGTCTCCCCAGATGTAGAGAGATAATGCAGACATCAGGGACAGGATTTGTGGCTATGATTTAATGTTGCTAATGAGGTAAATTAGTACAGTACCGTGGGTGAGAGACAGAAAGTGAAACCCATGGTGAGATCCCATTGGATGCCTTTTGTTACAGACACACTGCACAAAAAGACAGAATCACTTTCCAGCCTAGTTGTCTGAAACCTCCACACCCAGGGATGGGTGCCTGGCCTATAATTCTCAGGTCAATTTTTCATTCTGAAATATGAAGAATGAGAAGCACTTTATATTCCTGGCTTGAGTTGGATGGATAAACCAAATGTGCCGTCCATGTTTATCCACATAAATGCCCTCATTTATTAACGATGGACAGATGCCAAGACATTTTCTTGCAACAATTTGGCATGTCCCTTTCATCCATACTTGTTTACAATATAATGAGCATGGATGTATGTACGTGATGAACTTCAGAAGTCTGGCTTAGCCCGGAATCCAGATGGCCAGATGCTTATCAGAATCTTGTGTGAGCCATCCAAGCTTCTTGCATGTCAGGAGTTGAAGGGAACTACTTTTCCTCCTGAGCTTTGAGGTATTTCTGGTCAGAACCTAACAAAGGCAAGAACAGCTTTTGCTCAAAGTTTTCGCCCTTATCCACCAAAATCTTACAACACTGCCTGTGAAGACCCCCTCCACAAGTCTGTGAGCAATTTATCCCAATGGGCTTTTTGAAAGGTTGTCTAGATTCTCCATGTTCAGACAAAAGAGGCTGACCATGCAAAGATGGACAGGAGCAATTATCTGTAGTGTGGTTAGTGAAGGAGGTGATGTCTTCTTTCTGTGTCTTTCTTATGTTTCTCCTTCATAATAAAACACATTCCACACTTTGGACTTCCACTGCAAAAGTAAATAAATTTCATTTTGCTTTACTAGTTCCCTATTAAAATATAAATGGATAGTTTTTATGATTTCTTTTGGTTTCCCGGTATTTTGAGTTTGTAAGGCTAGCTACTTGAGATTATTTATTTCTTCCTGTATATCTAAAATTCAGGGAGCTTTGGCTACATAAATAGCTGTGCCTGAATTACGGGACATTTGACCTCAATGGCAAGATTTCCCAGCAACAGGGCATGCTCCTGGCATATATGCAGTGTGTGTTCTAGAATCATTGGATGAAGAATAACTCAGTGAAAGTATATGTGACACATTTCCACACTTTATCCATTGCAATATTAGCCATTCATTAACTTTTGATACACACATACTGAAAAATGCAACTTAGAGCAAAGTATAAAGAAATTGGAAACACCACAGAAGAATATAGTTACTAAATCCTAAACAACTTCAGTTGAAGACTACCATTGCTTAATAAAATCCCTTTTCATCAGGAGTACATTAGAATGTCCTTTTAAAAATCAATTTTCAAATTGGTTTTATATTTGTTTTTAAGTTTCAAAGTTTCAGAAAATAGTCAAAGGCAATTATAATGAAAACCATTAGTAAAAATTTGAGTTCTGTTTTTATTTCATAGTCACAGTATTGAATTCAGGTTTCTAGACCCATACTCACTCATTTCTTTCTTTTCAGAATACCTGTCTTTTATCTTATGGTTTATTTTTTTAATAAATTTTTGTTTTAGAACACTATTATTTATTTGTTATTTTGAAGTAGTACAGAGAGTTCCCATATACCAACACCCAGTTTTCCCTTTAATTAACATCTTATATTAGTATGGTGCATTTGTTATAATTAATGAGCCAACAGTGATGATTTATGATAAACTAAAGTTCATACATTCTTAAGAATGTTTTGTTTTAACCTAATTGTACTTTTCCTGTTCCAGGAGCCCATCCAGGGAGCTCCATTCCAACTAATAGTCATGTTTCCTTAGGTTTCTCGTGGCTGTGACAGTTTGCTCATTCATTTTGACAAATATTCTCTGTACCTGTAAATGTCCTAGGTGTTATTCTAGGTACTATCTGACAAATGGGTTTTATTGCATTTGTCAATTTCGTTTGATTGGAGAGCTGCATGTGGGCTGTCCTGAGGCTGATTCTGGATCATGTTTAGCAGGAACAGGTATCAAGGATGATGCCTGCCATATGACAAAGACAGAGAATGGTAGCACATGTGCCTAGTGCTGATTTTGCTCAAGCTGTTTAAGATATATATGAAATAGAAATAATTACCCTTCCCATTTACAAGTTTACAATACATTTATGAGGCTAAAATCATGTGTGCATAAAATTTCGGCAATAATCCACGCCATCTTATTCATTCATCTGAAATTTATTGGGCATAGATTGTGTGCTGGCTTCTGGGCTAGATGAAGGAGGAGAGACAAACTATACATGGATCCTATATCTAAAACTTGGTATCAACATATGAACTGTGGACACTATTATTTATAGGAAAGGAGTTTGTAGAGAAAAGATGATCATTGTGGATTGATTAAAATGAGTTTTTGTTGGGGGGGTTGTTTTTTTTTAAAAGAAATAGGATTGTAGTTGACAGTAGGTGGGATTTAGATAGGTCAAAAAAGTAAAAAGACAAAGAAAGGAAGGAAGGAAGAAAAGAATAGAATGGAGAAGAGAAAAGCTTTTCCAGCTTCCATGTGAGTATTGAGGATAGGGGAGAAGGGGTTTAGAAACTCTTCTTTTTCCCGAGGAATCTGATGTCTAGGGATATAAAGGCATTGGATGTTAATTGGCAAGAAGCTCCTGAACTTGGGCTTTCTTCACTCTCTTGGGACATGAAGCTAGTACTTGCATCCCTTCTTCTATAGATGGCCAACATGTGGGTTGTCAGAAATGGAAAAAAAAGATCACTCTCACCACAACAAATAATAAGAATGTTACAGTCTTGATACTTAGCTTAAATTTGTTATAGACTTCTGTCTACTCCAAACTACAATAATCTTGAGGCTCATTTGTGAGGGCATCCTGTAGGATCAGTTTTATAACTTTTATGTCACACCATGGCGCTCCCTCTGGAAGTGTCAAGTGCAAGAATGAACGAAGCAATTAATAATGCTGAGGACTGACTTTGTGGAAGGCTGTAGGCTACCTGCTTTTTAAACATTATCTCACTTATCTTCACAAGAGTTTGGGAAAGCATGTTGCAAACTTGAAATATTACCAAGGAAAAACTCCTTAAAGACTCCACCAGGACACAGAGGATTTTAAGTTCCAGTTGTCCAACTTCCACAGCTGAAGACTGTGTTTGGCACAATAATAACCCCTCAAAGCTGCCCCTTCTCTAATCCCTTGATGCTGCAAACAGATTGTTTTACAAGGCAAAAAGGACTCTGACAATATAATTAAGGTTACTGACCTTAAAATAGGGCGATTATCCTGTATTTTCCAGATGGGTCCAATCAAATCTCTTAAAAGCAGAGACTCCTCTTTGGCTGCAAGTAGAAGATCAATGTGGCAAAAGAGGAGACAGGAAAGATGAAGTAGGCTCTTCAAGCAGAGAATGACCCCTAGCCAATGCCAACATGTAAAGCAGGACTTTAGTCCTACAACCCCATGGAGCTGAATTCTGCTAACAACCTGCATGAGTTTGGAAACTGGGTTCTTCCCCAGAACCTCCAGGAACAAATGCAGTCCTGCTTTCATCTTGCTTTTGACCCACTGAGATTCATGTTGGACTTCTAAACTATAGGACTGTAAGGTGATAAATTGTATTTTAAGCCACTAAGTTTTTAGTAATTTGTTAGAACAGCATGAGGAAACTAATGTGTCGGCCCAGGTGACTAAGCCAGGTGGGGGGGGCATTTGATAGAATGGCAATAACTGGCTGCACCTGTAAGCCATGCAATAAAAGACAAGTGAAGACATCGTGAAGGGCATGAGCAGATGTGTAGAACTTGGAAACTGATGGTTGAGTCCAGACAAAATTTTAGATGCCAAGGAGGCTGGCCTAGATGTGAGAACAGGAGAAGAAAAACTGAAGCAGGTCCATGAGTTTGTCCCTGAGAGAGGAGGACATTATTAAAAAGCAGGGCCAGTTTCCACATCCCCTCCCAGGCTGCTGCCAAACCAGAGTTCATGATGGACCAATCGAGGAGGCTGCGGCTGTGAGCACCCCAGCCCTAGCTGGCTGTCTTCTTATACTGTTTCACCCTGTACAGGGTAATTTGATACTTTGCCTTATGGCAAAGGGCTGAGAAAAAATAAACCTCATTTTCTCTTTCAGAGTTCCAAGGGCAGTCTGTAGGAACACATAGAGCTATGGGCAAACAATTTCTTAGTCCATGTCCTGAGATGGATTCCTTATTATATGATGTAGGAGGGATGATCATTGCTGGATGATCAAGGACAAGAAAAGAGATAGACCTCGGAGAGAAGAGTCTTCCTCCCTTCCCTTTGCCTGGTCACTTCTCATTTTCAGAGCTCAGTTCAAGTTAAAACCTCCACCAAATCCTACCTAATAACCCCCAAATGGGATGGACTGCCCACTACGTGCTTTCCTGCATCAGATATTTAATCTGCTGCAGAATAAATATGTGTTTCCACACCCGAGTAATTCAGAGTGGCCAGGGAGAATGTTTGCACATTTCTCTAACCTCAGCCCTTTAGACAATGCCCGGAACCTAGTAAGCTCTCGTATTTGTTTTGCGGTAAAGATTATATACCCTGGTTTTCTCTTCCTTTGGATCTTTTCTCTTTCTCATGATCTCAACCATGCAATTGCCCGAGTTCCTATGTGAATGGATCATTGATGGAGTCACCACCCAAGGCTTCCAAGCCAGCTTAGACTTTAGACCTGGTTAAAATTTCAGGGTCTCTGCAGTTCAGACTAACTTTCAGAGCTCACACTTTATGTGTTAAAGTGAATGGGTTAGTGTGCTAGCTTCCTAGGGCTGCAGCAACAAACTACCACAAACTGGGTGACTTAAAACAACGGAAATGTATTCATCCACAATTCTGGAGGTTAGAAGTCCGAAATCAAGATGTCAGCAGGGCCGTGTTCTCTCTGCAGCAGCTCTGGGGGGAGATCCCTCCTGGCCTTTTCTAGCTTCTGGTTAGCCCCAGGCTTTCCCTGGCATCCCTTGGCTTGTGGCAGCACCACTTCAATGTCAGCCTCCATTTTCCTTCTATGTCTGTCCCTGTTCCTTTTCCTTTTTTTGAAAGGACATCAGTCATATTGGATTAGGGCCCACTGCGATTCAGGATGACATCATCTTAACACCTGCAGAGAGAGAAACTATTTCCAAATAAGGTCATACTCCCAGGTGCTCGGGATTAGGACAGCAAATATCTTTTAGGGGACACAATTCAACCACAACAGTTAGTCTGGAATTAGAGCGAATATCATTACTGTTATGCAGAATAAACACCTAACAATTTGCATCTATAATTATGACAAAAGTCAAAACATGTGATTAAGTCAGCATATGTTAATTCACATGTTACTTGCTTAGTTGTCTGTAACATGTAGCCCTCAGCTGGCCTTAGTAACCTGATCCGAGCTTCTTCCACTCTTGGCGATTATTCACATTTCACCTTCCTGGCAATGAGGCACTCAGGGCCTCAAATATTAGATCTGCCATCAGAAACCTATCAGCATTCTTAGAAGCCATGTAGCCCTGTCGTGCCAGCAGTGTTGCCAGCCAGGCATTAATTGTTCACTAGGAAGAAAGACCATATGGATTTTAAATGCCGAGGTTTGAAATATTTTTTCCTTTTCCTTTTGAAAGGCTTTTATGTGAAATGTGAAAGTTTCTAAACATCGCTTCATTTCTTAAGGGAAAGAAAAGGGTGAGACAAAAGCCCTCTGCAAATGCTATGAGAAAGGGGGAAAAAAAAAACCTTCCCAATATAATGTTTTAACTCTCCACTCATTTATAGGCACAATTAGAGAGAAGCTGGCTCAAAGGGACACAAAAGAAAAATAGATTATCAGTTTATTTTACAAACTGGGGGTAAAAAAAAAATCCATCTTCCCAGCAATTATAGCAGAGAAATGGACCAATTAAGTTGAGGCAAAAAAGAGAAGAGCGGCAAAGAAATATCCATTATTTTCTCTTGCAAAGCCCCAGCCCTACAATATGTATTTTTCTTAACAGGCTCTGGGATGGTAATTAGCATAACTCAGGGCTCAGCTCACGCTCTGAGATATCAAGACCTGTCTCCATTTTTCTATGCTGCTCCCATAGCAGCAAGACAGAAACACAGTCAGAGGTCACCCAGTCTCAGCATCAGGTTAAAACTGTAATGGAAACAGAAGAGTTCTGTGCTTATTTAACACCGCCAACAACAGACTCCGCAAAACCCCTTGCATACAAATGTTGGATGCCCAGCACATAGGCGGAAGTTCCTTTTTATGGACAAACAGCTTGAAAATTCCACCCCATTTAGCTACTAAGGGGAGGATAAAACTTAAAGACAGAGAAGAAAATCCATTAAGTACATTTTTTTTGTGCTGCTATATAAACTCTAGTGCTGCCTTGGGGTCAGAGAAAGATACATGTACAGTCAGCCGGGATCCCCTGGACAAAAGCTACTGACTTTTGTGCTGCAATCCCAAAAAACTCATGAAGTACAATTGAGCACCAAAAGCCATCCCAGAATTTATGAAAATTTCCTCTAGGGTTACATTCATATGAAACTCTTTCCCTGAAAAAAAAAATAATAAATAAAAAAATCACACAACAAAAGCAGGTGCAATCAATGGCCTGTGTAAGTTTCCTCTAAAATTGACTCTCTTGCTCCTAAACTATCTTTCATATGTGGCCACAAGAACTCTACTTTTGACAATGTCTTTATTTCTGTCACCGGGAGGCCACTAAAAGGGATGCTTGTCTGCCTGAACCATTCACCACAATGCCCTTCTCTGGACCAGCAGGGACTAGAGGGGCAGAGACACATAAGAACAATATCTTCTTTCCCCCAGAATAGCTGGAAGGGCTAGACAAGCTGAGGCTCACTCCAGCTAACTTGTGATCATACATAAAATGCCCATCATACTTGCTGAATTTACCATCATTCATTCATGTATTCATCCATACACTTAAATATGGCATTTGTGTTTTATTTCACATGATAATTATTTGTATATTTTTATTATTCCCTGATAAATTTTAGCTTTCTTGAAATGACTAGCTTTTGTCACACTCTTTTGAATCCCACACAGCACTCAGGTCTGTGTTTGATGACTTACACTTACCATGATCTCATGATCTTTGCCCCATTCTTCATGTAACTTTGCGCATTAACCTGCCCCTTCTGGTTACATATTGTTCTGGGTTTAGTTTTTCATTTATGATAGAGATGTAATCCATATATATGTTCCAACTCTTGCTTTTTAAACAGGTCAGGCATAACCTTGTGATCCTCTGCCAAAAACACAAACACCCATTTGCTCCTTTGTGTTATCCAGTTTTATGCTTATACTCACATTAATTCCCCATCCCCAGGTTTCAACTCCCTTGGGTCTCCCTTTTGGAGATACACCCAGGGCGTGAGGCAGTGTATGCTCCCATTGCATAACCCTATTTTAGAGCTGCTCTTCTGACCTTGTCTTTGATATACCCTCTAATAATAATCTGAGAACCCTGGTTTCATACACTAGGGAGTAGGAACAGATTCCTACCCCGGGCCCCTGGGATCATCACCAGGTGGGCCAGCCATGCCTTATGTATCATGCTTTGTGATTTATAAAGCTCATCTACAAACATTACTCCATTTAATTAAAAAATAACCTCTTTTGTACATTCTTATCCTCCTTTATTTTCCTATCAAGAAATGAAGGCCCTGAAATGTTATGTGAGTTGCCAAAGATCACAAAGTTATCAGAAGGCAGAACTAGGAAGTACATCCAGATTTTCTGACCACAAGTCCAGTGTTCTTTCTACATAGCCCTAACTCTCTAGTTGCTTGACCTTAAAATCCTCACTTTGACATGGACCCAGTGTGTTTGAGGGACATTGCCCTCCTTACATGCCCATAAGAAGAGCTGACCTGGGGTAAGATATTTTAATGGTCATCTGCTCACATTCATCACTAGGAGGTAAGGAAGCAGAGACATTCCTAAGCCCAGCACATAATAAGCCAAGGTCTCACTGAAATCAGGTTAGGACAGAAGTGGAGACACATGCCCCAAAGCTTAAGCTAGTGATTGGATTATTCAACCGGCTGGAAAAATATGGAACTGGGGCAAAATACTGAAGCCAATGTTTCCACGGACTTGTAGCCTAAATGCCAAGTTAGGCCATTGATAACATTTCCCTCAAAGACTTAGGTTTCTTGCTCAAGCCCAGCCACTAACCTTTTACCTGTCTATAGTTCTCTCTGTAATCACCAGAACCCAGGATATACTGGGAAATCCTCTATGAGTTCTGTGCATCAGACGTTGGGTACCCAATATCCTCACGAGAAGAACTGGTATCCTCCAAGTTCAAGTTAGGGATGATAAATTCATCATGGGGATTAATGATGTTGGCAGGCTCTCAACCTAGATAGTGGTGGATATTTGTTGGCTCATTCAGACCTTGGTTCAAACCTGCACTCTCACACTTGGTAGCTATAAGTTAAAGTGAGGATAATAATATATCCTTCCTGAGACATTGGATGAGATAACATATAAAATAATAGGCCAGTATTTGGCACTCGTAAGGTGCATGATCAGTAAGGGTTTCCCCTTTTATTTTCCCAATTCCTCTGTAAGCATAATGAGTGTCCTCAGGAACAAGTTTGAATTCCCTGGAGGATACACATCAGGAAGGGCTAGAACTACTATTGATTGGAAGGTCAGGTGTTCTCTGACCTGGAGGCAACCTCTGCACCCATCAAGAATTAGACCCAGAAACCTTTAATGTCAGAGAGAACAATTGTATCTGGCCCTCTTGGGGCTGGAGCAGAGACAACTCCATCCTCCCCCCATGACCCCTGAATGACTGTTCAACTTCTGTGTCCAGAACTCTGAGGATAAGAGATGAGATAAATAATCAGATGGGTCTGATGGGAAAGTGTTCATTAGTCTTTCCATGGCTCATATCCTTTTGAGCTGTGTAAGTCTTATACCTGGAGACATTAGGGGCAGCAGTTTCTCCCTGCCCACTCAGAGGCCATGTTCATGAATGCTGAAGTCCTCCTTCCACACCCTGTAGACTGCAAAGGCCCATTACATTTGTGTCTTAGCTCAGATTATACCAGAAACAACTAGCTTTTAGTACAAATGCAAATCACAAACTCCATCCCAAGGGGCCAATCCTAAGAAACTAACAATGTAGAAACAGGAATAGTACAGAAATTGCATGCAGAAAAATAGTCATACTCATGCAATGTTGTTTCCAAATACTATCTAATGTTCCTGCTAAGGCGTTAGTAAAGATGCAACAAGACAGTCGAGGATGGGCTAGCCTGGGGAATTCACTAAGGAGGAAGGGCATAGATTGTTCCCCTGCATGGGGAAGAGCAGCAGATGCATCTGGTCAACACAGGGTCAGAATCCTCACGAGCTGGGAATGCAGGGAGGACTGAGCTCTATCCCAGGGGTAGAGGTCATTTGAGATTTTTATAGTTCTTCAAACCTGCACCTAATTGATCACAGTCAGGTAAATTCTGACCCTGAATGAACCATTGTTTCACACTTGAGTAATTATTTTCAAACTCGTAAAGTATTTCCCAATTACATTTCAAAGAAGCAAGTCTCTCAATGTCTCATTCTCTCTCTCTCTCTCTCTTGTTCTCACTCTCTCTCTCTTCCTCTCTTTATATAGAGATAGAGATATAAAGTTTGGATTAATTTGGAAAATGACAGTGGTTTGAATAAGATAGAAGTTTAGTCTCTTTAATGTAAGCTAGTTCTGGAAGTGGGAAGTCAAGACCTTGTATGGGGGCTTCATGGCCATCAGGCCCCAGGCCCCTTCCACTTCTTATCTCTTTTCTTACATGGATATGGCACCCTCACTCTCATGGCCCATGATGGCTGTAGACCTCCAGTCATCATATCTGTGGTCAAGATAGTAGGTTGAAGAGGAGGATGATGCCTTGTGCTTCCATTCAGTTAAGGAGAATTTTCAGACATTTCACATACTCATACTTCTGCTTACATTGTTAGCCTTAGCTCAGATTATACCAGAAACAGACCCTGAGAAAATGATTCACATCTGGCTATTTATTTAGGAGGTGTAGGGAACATTGGTTAAGTGAGAAGTGATGAAGGGAAGATGGTATATCATTTAGCTGCAATCAAAATGTACAATTGGAGCATAATTGGCAAATAAATTCTAGACAATGGCACACAGTATACAACTTAAAATTATCCCACCCAGAGGGTGAGAAGCTGGGGTATTTATTCACCAACTGCAGGGAGTTGTTAAATGAGGGCTCTTCTTGGCCATGTCAGTTGGTGCTTCCAGTCTACCAAATGCAGGCAGTGGCCTTCCACAGTTCTGGGAAAGGATCCCCTTGGGTACAGAGGTACAGATACTTGGATGGTTGAGCACCACACTACAGAGTTCAAGCAATTATGGGTGGGGCATTGACTGCTTCTGCTAAGATTTCCTTGGCCAGAGATTAGTCACACTAATCACAGGCCACACTTCACTGGAAGTGGTTGGGAAATGGGGTCCTTTATCTGGGCTCATTGTGGCCACCTCAAATGTGGGGTCCTATATAAAAATGGACAGGGAAAATGGATTTGCCTTAGGAAATTTTAATCTGTATCCTGTTCACTAAGCAAACTGTGCTTCCTTTGGATTCCCTGCAGACCCATTAGTGAATGAATGAGATTTACATTTCAAAGTGATTTGAATTTGTCAATATTCACTTCTTACCTCTGCTACCAAATTCATTCCTGTTTTCTTATAGGAACATTTCTGATTATTAGACACAATAGGTATTCCTTCAATACATATTAATCTTTGGAAGTTTAGCATTTCAATATTTTAATTGTTAGCATTCTACTTCTAACCCTAAAACATATTGCCAAGGCACAAACAGCTGTCATTACTATGGTTCCATAGATCAGGATCAAAAACCTGTGTTCATAAGCACTCAGGGAGAATTCAAAGAACAGGTCTTAGTAAAGACCATCAATCATGAAGAGGCAGGCATGATCCATTCTACACTGCAACTGAAGTACCCCAAGGAGTCATGTCGGACACTCAGTGTAATCAGATACAAATTGTTTCAAGCAGATAAAGACTGAATCCCGTGGTGAGGAAGTAAGAACAAGCTAAGGGGATAAGGCATGAGGGTGAGAGAAACTAGCTAGAACAGAGAGGGCAGACCCTTCCAGAGAGGGTACAGTAGCTCAAATCACCTCATCTAAAGAGGTACAGTTATGAATTCTATTGTGACCTAGGTTTGAACTAACATCTAAGAGCTTTTATCTGGAAACCCCGGAGATGTTGTGATAATGGAACATCATCACAGGATTTTGGGTGCCTGAATTTTCTTATACACCTTATATCACCAATGTTCCACACAGTACTTGCCACAGAAATTAGTAAATATCTGTTGAAAAGGAATGAACATGTAATTAATTGCCAGGTCTCTCAAGTAGTTCAAGGATTGGACGAGGCTGCTTTGGAAAGTGGTCAGATGAGAGTAGACAGAAACTATGATATTTACATGGGTTTCTTTCTTCTTAAAGCTATTCATTTTGATCAAATCTAATATAAAACTATAGATTTGAGATTTTCTTTGATGTTTTCTGCATATTACAGTCAATCAGTTCCACTCACCAAAAATTCCCAGCTCTCTCCCTGTCAAGCACTTGGTAAAATGTCTCTCCCCAGTGTTACTGGGGTCAGAAGGGACGATGTGATTAGTTCTAACCAATAAGCTGGGAACAGACATGAAGTGCGACTCTTCTGGGCTGGAGCATTTTGTTGGCAGTGTGAGGTAGCCAGAGCTCCCAGCATTCCAGAGAGTGGCTGTTTATTTTCAACCTTGGTCTCAAGGGAGGGTGATGCTGAGTCGAGCCCCCAGCCAGCATACAATATTTAAGTAGTGTGACGGAAAATAAGTGCTGTTGTTTAAGCCATAATACTTTGGAGCTGTTTGTTTCAACAGCATAATGTAACCTATCCTGACTGATACTTCCCGGGGGATAGTTTATCAAATTAACCAGCACATTCTCTCTGTTGTGTCCTGCAAATTCTAATTATTTATCCCACAGCCTTTCCTTCTTTCACTTCTGTTTTAGGAGAAATCTATTTATTTCCCTAAGGAAACAAACTCTCCATTTAGATATGAAACCACTTTTACCTGGAAAATCTTTCCCAGAAAACATCCTGTTTTTTGGTCTTCCTGAATGCAGGGACATATAATCATGATCTGACAGACAGAGATCAAAACACCTGTGTCTACACTCCCTTCTTACCCTTCCTGACTACTGACTACTGGATTGATAAAGACAGGCAAAAACTCCTAAAATCTACGATTGAGTTCTCCTTATATGTGCAGATTACACCTTCTCTGGTTCCTGAGAATCTGCACAATTATCAGTTACAGTATACACTACGGGGGATATTAGGACCACCTTCCTTGCCCACAAAGAATGTTTAACATAGTAGGGCTGACAATCACAAACATAGCAGAAAGCAACTGAATAGGCAACAGTCTAGTATGACTAAAGCTGGGGTTCAGAAAATGAGAGGTGCATCTTCTCCTAGATAAAGCTATAGAAAAGAAATGGGCATTTATTATAATTAGCACCAGCTAAAGTTAAGATGGTAATAGTAGCAGTGTGGAGGAAGACAGATGGATTCTGCCCAAGCCACTTCAGATTCTGACTAGCACCATAAGATCCTGATACCCCGATATGCTAGTTGTTCTGTAACGGGCTGTGAGTGATGGAAGGACAGGGACCCCTGCCTTTCCAGCAGAACCCTCCAAAATTGCTTCATGAACACCTGGCATTGCTCCCAGATCCACTGTGAACACTGCAAGCCACAGCTTTTCCTGATGGAAACCTAATTTACAGCTTTAGTTTAATTTTATTTTAATGTCGTTGACCATATGCTTATCAGAGAAGAAAAGGGAGGCAAGGAGAAAAAGCTGGCTGTCCCCAAACCATTATGCAACTTCTTTCTTTGCTGCTGGCTCTTCCCTGCCTTGAGTCTTCTATCTTTTTTAATAATGTTATTATTTATGTCAAATCTTCATTAACTTCCTGAACCCCCAATATTACCTTGAAATGTTTCCTTCTCTTAATCTTACTACGCTCTGAGTATTGTTGGGAATACGTTTTTTTCTTTTTTTTTTTTTTTTTTTGCCAGTTGATATTTTCCTAGCTTCATTTTTGAGGCTTTTATTTTTCTTTAACTCTAATATGGTCCCTGGGACAGAAAGAAATGGTATTGCCAGAGAAATTGATGGATTTGCAGGGAAGGTTGCCATGGAAACCACTTAGGTTTGATGGTGGAAGACGATGGCTCACCATCTGGGAAGAACTTGAAACACTAAGGACACTTGATCCTTTCTATGGCAGAAAGAACACTGGGCCTAGAATCGAGTTTCCAGAGCACAGTGGGCCAGCCTCTGGTTTTCTCTCTTATAACCCTCCCCTGCTTTTTAAAGTAAATAACGCCTCTCTAATCTCTAATCACAGGAGTCTAGTTCTTGGAAACACAGTAGTGGTTGAAGGAAATGGAGTATTTCAGTCCATGTTCTCCTGCAGGGAAGACTTGATTCAAGTTAGGAGGTCAACAGCAAGGTTGTAAGAGGGGTGAATTTACATAATGGGAGTCTGGCTGTCTTGTTCCTCATTTCCTGCTCCTGCTGTGTTAGACTTGAATCACTGTTAGGACACATCTAGTTTCTTGCTCATTTCAGGTAGAAGTAGGAAATGCAATAATGAATGCTTGAATAAATGATGGAATTAATTAATCTTAAGAGTTTTTTAAAAGAGCAATGTAGGACCTCCATATTTGCCTTTGGCTGCTGTGGAGGGGAACAAAAACCACAAAGGCTACTCTTGTGCAGAAGATCTTGTGTTTTCATAAGATTTGCAAATTGTGTACAGTCACCTAAATATATTAGGGAACCTGGGTTCTCATTCCAGTTGTCACACTAACTTGCTATTTGACTTGGACAAAGAACTCCGCCCTGCTGGACCTAAAATGCCCATTACAATGAAGGAATTTGTGGAATTAAAGGAAGACCATCCAAATGAAAACAAGTAAAAGTTATTTATTCAGAGCTTGCTATAACAGGGAGTCAGCCACCATCACTTGTGATTGGCAGAGGCTCAAAGGCAAGCAGAGGAGTTGAAAGGTTTTATAGTGAAAATTGGAAGACTGCAGGTATGCCTTGATTGGAAGCTGTTGGTGGGGGGTAACCAGTGAGCTAACTAAGGCAGAGCATCCTATGTGATTGGTTAGGGGAGCATATTTGACTTTCTCTCAGTTGGTCCCAAATCGAAAGAAAGAGGAGGTAAAAGTTAGGGAAGCTGTCTTGTTGATCAAGTCCCAGCTAATTTTGAGTTGATTGCTACAGGGATTATCAATTTCCTTACTGGACCAGTTGATGTAGACAGCAGTTTAGCTTCATGTACTGGTTGCTGCAAAAAGTGGTTTGACTTCCTGGGTTGCTTGCTGCAACTTTGGGGTCAGAGTTCTATACTTCTTGAGTATTTTTCCCCTCTATTATTACCCCTGGCCCGTGAACAGTATCTGTTACTTTCCCCCTAAAGACTAGCTTCTTTTTAACACTGTAAAAGCTATCAAGCAGAAAAACAATCAATGAGAAATGCTAATTGTTTGAGGGCTAAAAACACACCAGAATGGGACCCTTTTTAAATGATTTAAAAAGAGATTTACACCAGCCAAGCCATTGCAAAATGAGAAATTAACTCCTAGGATTGAGAAATTGAACTCCTAGGATAGATCACAAAGATAGTTTGGTTTCATACTGTCTACCTTTTGAGAAACTGAGATGTGCTGATTAAGTATTTTGCTATTGCAGGCCTTGAGGGGGCTTGCTACTACAATTGACCTGTTGAGGGGCCTGTGACTAAACAAGATCATGCTCAGAGTGACATTATCTCCCCATATAGACAACAGCCAGCTAGTCCAGTTGTCAAGAAGATTGACATATGTTTGGTCTGGACAGCCATCCAGACAGTTGTATAGAGCTTTGCACTAACATTATTCCTATATACAATCAATTCCACTATAATGCTTATTTTGAAAATGCAAAATTCATTCCAACATGATTGATACATTACGGAACAATTTTAATATAACAAAAATCCTGCATTTGCTTGGGTGTGATTTCATCCATGTCCACAAGAAACACTAGGTGAACACAGAAAGCTGCACTCAGTTGAACTGAGTTACAGAAGCATACACAAAATGCACACACTGTAAGCATCTACCAGAGACCTCAATTCACTGCATATTATAAGCCACACCCATCCACACCTGATATTAGAACCTGTGTCCAGTGTCAGATGACCTGCCTTCTACCACTTCACAATTCGTGAGCTGCAACCCTTTTGACACCCAAATCCACAAACAAACTTCAGCGAAGTCGTTTTCAAGTTAAGGTGCCATATTTTTATGGTATTTATGTATTTGTTAACCATTTAACATTTGTAAAACTGTACTATTATTTTTATTAGATTCTTATCTTCTTTTTCCTTTGTATGTATCATTGACAAGTTTTTTAGTGTTTTTTCCCAATCCCATATTTCTCATAAACCCTGTGGTTTTCATTGCACAATTCTGCATAACGGTGTTTTTGCTTTCTATTGCTGCCATAAAAATAGCCACAAAAGTAGCAGCCTAAAACGCAGATTTATTGTCTCACATTTTCTATGGATCAGAAGTTCAGACTAAGGCTGATTTGGTTGAGTTCTCTGCTTAGAGTTTCACAAGGCCAAAGTGAAGATGTTGGTCAAGCTGGGCTCTTACTGTAGGCCTCTTAAAGAAGAATCCACTTCCAGGCTCATTCAGGTTGCTGGCAAAATTCAGTTCTGTGTGATTGTAGGACTGAGAAACTGGTTTCCTTGTTGGTTCCTGGCCAGGGGTTGTTCTCAGCTTCTAGAGGATGCCTGTATAACTTGGCTCATCATCTACTACATCTTCAAAGCGAATGATAGTGTATGGAATCTTTCCTGTGCTTTGAATCTCTTTGACCAGCCACCACCCTTCTGCTGAATTCTCCTTCTTTCATCAGCTAGGAGAAAGCTCTGCTTTAAGAGCTAGTGTGATAATATAGTACCCACCTGGCTAACCTAAGATACTCTCCCTATTTTAAGGCCAATTTATTAGTAACTTTTATTACATCTGCAAAGTCCCTTTGGCCATGAAACACATTCATGGAAGAGTGGGAAGGTCATTGGGGCCAAAATTCTGCCTACCACAGTTTTAGGACACACACCATTTTATAGCATAACTGACTATTAATGAATCATCTTTACATATTCATAGCCTTCCCTAGGACCTCTTCCTCTTGCCTCCATATTGTTGGAAATTCACAAAGTTTGTTTTTTGGTCTCTTTCCTTTGCATTCTCTAGCACTAACTAGTAAAGGCATACTACATACCTGCTTTTATTTGCTTCACTTTATCGTGCTTTGCAGATATTGAGTTTTTTACAGATTGAAGTTTTGTGGCAACCCTGCATCAAGTAAGTCTATTAGCCCATTTTTCCAATAGCAAGTGCTTGCTTCATATCTCTGTCACATTTTAATTAAGACATGTACATTGTTTTTCAGACA
Source organism: Choloepus didactylus (assembly GCF_015220235.1). Classification (NCBI taxonomy): domain Eukaryota; kingdom Metazoa; phylum Chordata; class Mammalia; order Pilosa; family Megalonychidae; genus Choloepus; species Choloepus didactylus. Next base: position 90,403,083 of record NC_051310.1, on the reverse strand, counting down.
TTATAGTCTAAAAATAAAATCATTTTTAGTCTATTGCACACTTAATAGACTACAGTATAGTATAAACATAACTTTTATATGCACTGGGAAACCAAAAATTCATGTGTTTTGCTTTATTGCAATATTTGCTTTATTGCTGTGGTCTGGAACCGAACTTGCAGTATCTCCAAGTTATGCCTGCACTTATATATATACATTTTTTTTTTTGAGCGACAGACCTTGGAGAATATAATAAAAACTGTGGTCCATCTCTTCAGACAAAATGCACCTAAAACTTCAAGAGTTTCTCAGCCCTTCCTGCAGCCCACACATGGAACTTGCACTATTACTTCTCTCTGTGATCTTACATTGAATGACAACTTGGATATAACTAGTTGTTACTGTGTGCCATATAAGGTACAATGCACTCTGTTTACTACCATAGTTAATCATAGCAAAACCATGAGGGTGGTACTATTCGTCACATTTAACCTGAGGCTTTCGAGCAATTTAGTATTTTATCAAGTTATATGGCTAGTAGGTGACAGACCTGTAATTCAAGTCCAGGTTTATCTAACTCAGACACTTTTGGCCTAAAACATTTGGCTTTAACTCTTGCAACACTAAAGATCATGCAAAACCCCCATCTCTAGCCCTTATCTCTCTCCTGATGCTTAATCCAACCAGCAATCCACATTGTGTGTAGCACCAAGTTCTCTCCCCATTTCCCTGCTGCCTTGCCTATATTTATCACTATAATTCTCATCTTTCCCTTATCCATCAGGAAAACTCACCAGAAGTTGCTCTAATTCTTCTCTTCACCTTTCCTGCAATATTTTTCCAATCACCAACCCTCTGCTAAAATCCACACCCTTTCCTGTGGCAAATTTCTACTTATTCTTAAAGAAACAGACAAGCAAAAAAAAAAAAAAAATGCCATTGTCTACGAAACCTTCTCTGATTCTACCAGGGAAAAAGCATTCCACACTCTTATGTTTAAAAGATATACTAGTAAATCATTTTAAAAATACTTCTGCTACAGTGCTTATCCCACGGTATTGTAATTATTTTATTTGAGTCTGTCACTAACTAGATTTGAAGTAAAAGGTCAATTTCTTAATTATCATTGTACCATTCTTTTTTAGCACATTGTCTGCAATGTAGTGTAAGTTAGCAAATATTTGTTAAGTGGAACTGAATTGCATTAAATTCAGGTAGAAACAGCAAGGATATAAGAGTTGAATAAGAACAGTCTTTTTTTTCTTTTTTTTTCAATAAATATATCTTAAGTCATCATACCAATTAAAGGATAGAACCCAAAACCAAAATGATTGCTGGATTTAACCCCCTTCAGGGAAAACTTTTGTTCTAAATGAGGAGATTTCTAACCAAATAACTTAATACCTAGTGGTATTATATATCCATTCCAGAGAGTTGGCCCCTTTTGTCTTTACTGATTTTCCACAATAACTAGGGTTCAAGAACATGAATACATGAAATCAGTTAACCAAGCAGCCAACTACTAGGTAACCCATCTTACTGCTTCTAATCCTACTAGTGTCAGTCAACATGGCATCATTGCAGGGATTGGGATCGACCCTGGTGTATCTTCACCTCATCACATGCAACTGATTCAAAAAGAAACTTCGAATCAGGCCCTACCAAGACTGTCTTCCCATCTTTTACAAAAAGAATATATTAATACAGTACAGTATTGAATGGGTTTTAGGATGTTTGTAATGAACAGAGTCAGAGAGTGAGTCAGACCTTCATCTGCCAAATACCAACAGTTACATGTAGTGCACATCCTGGAACAAACATTTCCTGAATGATACTCTGTACCCAGCCCAGTCAGGTATACGCTCGTCCATTTTGCCACATTTAACCATCAGAGAAATACAATTATGAATAGATTTTATTATCTTCCAAGTCACAGATGAGGAAATTAAGATGACAGTGATTAAGTAACTTGCCCAAGGTCCCACCACTGAAAATTTGAACTTAAGTTCGTCCGACTCCAAAGTTTGTGCTTATTAGTTTGTTCTCAAGGTTGAACAAGGCAAAGTGTTGGAATTAAGCCGGCGAACTATGCCAGTGGGTTCAATGCCCACGTGATCTATGCCCCAGCAGCTTCTCTGGAAGCTTCCTTCACCCGAGTACCGAAGGATTCATCTGAGACTCCGGGAATTGGTGTTCTTGAATCTTCCCCAGTGATCTGAGTGGTGAGCAGGCTTGAGCAGATGGTGATTTTTATGCCTCTGCTACAGGTGACTGCACTGACAAGGCTCCTCCATAGAGCATTGCCAAGCAGGATGCAAGACCCTGCCATACGTGGACTTCTACCCTTCAGCTCCGCGCTCATTAGCTTCTCCAAAGAGCCATTCAGAGGACAAGTCAGTGGGAGGACATGGAGTTCCGACTAAATGCACTCTGCCCACAGGTCTGTCTTCTACCTGTCAGTTTGCATTCAGAAAAGGAGATTATCTGATTAAGTGAATTGAGGATTACTAAGATTCACTCACTCTCCATACTTCAACATAACAGGCAGATCTTGAGATTGCTGGTAACCAGTGAAGCATGTGTACAATGACCAATTAAATTCCCTAGGCTCCATTTTACTTCTCAAATTGAAAATCTAATCCTCAATTTCTCCTCACCAGTTAAATAAGCATAAATATTTCTTGGCATGTGCCCTACTCTGACCTAGGAGAAAGCTCCTTTAAATCCCTTATTATTAGCATTGATATTGTATGAGCCAAGGACTTCCACTAATTTTTAGGGTCACAGATGTCAGTCAATCCCTTCCTAGGAACACAATGCAGGGTCTGGAAGGAAATAAAGGGATATCAGGGATATTTAGACAAGGGAGTCTAACCTTTTGAAGTTGAAAAAAAGTGAAAGTCACTTGCTTTCCCTGAAAATTACTCTTAGGCTGCTGGCAAAGTCGGAGCATGGTGCGCTCTTTGATTTGACCTACAATGGCATTTCATTTATTATAACAACTCAAAACTTCAAAGACTTAACTGTTTAAGTCGTCATCCTGGCCGTAACACGTAGCCCATCAAGATGTCACAGACTCTGCCTATTCCTGATGGTTTCTTCTGTGTCTTTACAGTTAGAGGGAGAATGGTATTTCTGATTTCTGAAGTGTCAAAATGGACAGAGAGCTGCACCAAATTTTCCCATAGTCTCCAAACATATACCATGCCACTAGAGGTAAAAATTTTTATGAAGTTAATAAAGTATAACCTTCAGGGTCTTTTGTTTGCATGGGCTCCTTCCAAGACTCTGAAAGGGAGTTTGCCACGTTTTAACTTGGTTATATATTTTTGTAAAATTTACAAAAGTAAACTATTCTGACCATAATCAGTTAGGGCCATCATCTTGTTCCACACTGAGCCCCCTACCCCCACTCAATACTTTTCTTCCTCTTGGAAAACATCAGACTGTTGCCAGCATTCTGGGGATTCAGCTAAGAGGATGTTGAGTTGGGGTATGTCAGGTTGGGATTAGTGAAAGGTACGTATGCAATCTGTGGTTACATCCACAGCTAGGTGACTGCTGGCCGACCCAGTGTAGGAATGGTTTCCAGGAATCCCCCTTCTGTTCTCTGTGTTCACTCACCAGCATTGTGGCACAAAGTGGTGGGGACAAGCATCATGTTGCCATATGATCCCAAGGTGCTCCACCCCAAAATATGTGATAGAGAAGCATAAACGAGGTCTGTTATAAATGGAGCCAGAAGCTAGTCTGTGGAAATTTCTTCCAATCATAATATATGTCAAGTTGTAAGTAGAAGATGAAGTTTCCATCCAAACAAAAATTCTTTCTTATTAAGAACATACCTGACAGTACAGCACATGCACTTATAAACTCACCAACACTTGCTTCCTGCATTGATAATCCAATGAATTAAGAACAGTGAATCGTTTGAACACATTGGGAAAATATTTAAATATTAACGCCATGCTAATTTGACGTAAAACATTGACATTGACAAAGATAACCTAATACTCATGGTATGCCATGATAACTAGGATACCGAAGAAAATTATGACAAATGGGTAATAAATGGGAGCAATTCAAAGACTATTCTAGATGTGTCACTCCACAAAAAAATTTGAAATTCCTTGTAATCTTACTATTCATATATAAAAGAATCCTGATAGAGGTCTTCCCAAACTTTAGAATAATTCCTAATTTGATAATAATGTCCTTACCCATAATGTTTTGCATATTTAAAGAAAATATTTTCTAACACAAGAGCAAGTTTTGATCAACCACCAGAAAAAATGTGAATTCTATTCTTTTTAATAAAATGATACTAAAAGTTGTTTTCATATGACCAAGCAAACAGACTAGAGTAAAAAACTATAGAGGAGAAAGCATTTAATAGTTAATTAACTTTTAAAATACATTATTTGTTGGGATTTTATGAGATTTGTGAGATTTTTCAGTCATTTAAAATATATATTTGTTATTTCTTTATTACTTTCTAATCATATGCATTGCATAATTTTGTTTTCTTTTCTTGAAGAAGCTGCCTAAATTGTGGAAAGTTCAGGCCACAAAAAACTTGGATCCACTATGTGTGTCAGCCAAGACCTGTTAGATGCAAGTGACAGAGATCCAACTCAACTTAGTAGAAAAGAATAAAGTGTAAAAATCAATCATGGCTGGACCCTGGATCTCAAATTATTTTATTAGAACTCAGTCTCATAATTTCCATCTTTCAGCTTTTTTTTAAAATTCTGTGTTGGATCCAGTCTCAGTCCAGCCTTATCTTATAGTGTCAAGATTGTTGCCTGGGGTGACAGAATTCCTCTTTATCCTCATAGCAATCCCAGCATTTCTGACAAAAATCCTGGTATTGAATCTCATTGGCTCTAACTACTGAACAAATCCATGAACAAATGCCAAGTATATGTCACTGGCCAGAGCTGGATTATGTGCCAACACCTTACCCACCCCATGAACAACTAGGAATGAGAAAGGGAGAAAGTTGGTTCCCTCAAGGAACCCCGATAGGGTTACCAGAGGGAGAAATGGATGCTAGTTTAGCAAAAATAGCACAGCTCCATCACACATGAATATTTTCTTCTCAGGACCTGGTTCAGCTCAGCTGCCCTATGCTGCAAAAGGAGGCACATAACTACTACTGTCCGAAGACTGGAATTGAGGGCAGAAAACAAACAAACAGACAAAAAGTAGAATATGATTTATACTTTTCTCACCAGACTGTGATTCTCTACTTTTCTGTAATTAACCAGTTTTTAAATCATAAATTTAGGGTATAGTTCTGTGCCTGAATAGAGTGAGTATCTGTAAAGGAAACAATAGGACTGAAAACTCTATCTTGAATATTGTTTGACCTATAAAAGGATTCTGCTTGAATCTAATAATAATTTGAGCTACCATTATTGGTCATCCAACATGAGCCATGCACAGGTTTCTAATCATTACAGCCACCCAGAATGTATTTCTATGCATACTTTAAGAATGAGGTATGTGGACCCCAACTAGAGTAAATAAACAGCCCAAGATCACACAGTGCCTATGTAGAAAAGCCAATATTCAAAATTCCATATTATTATCCTACCTCTAATACATTTTGCCATACTTTAAGCCTAGAGCATTTTATCTATGTCTATATATGGTTGTACATCATAGAATAAATCTGCCTAGAATATACAGGACCACATACCCTCTTCCTTATAATGCACAGATCCTCCTATTATAACTTGAATACTCTGCAAACATGGCACACATCCCATCTCCCAAGGAAGTAAATAGTGGCCTCACCAGATCACTTTCATCAAAGTCACCAGAGTTAGCAGCAGGCATCATATCATGTTAAAATGAGATGCTGTCTTTGCAGGATTTGTTATGGCAGCAAAGGGACCAGTGGAAGTCTGGCAGTTACCAGAGCATGTGTGGTTTCTATGCTGCTACTTCGTTTCTGGACACATGTTTGTGCAAGCTTAATCTGCTTTAGAATGCTTTATCAGAAATCTCTTCAGGTTCTATGGCACTTTACATGTTGTGAAGCAAATTTACATAAATTAGTGTTGAACGAAGTCTGAAGAAAGGTAAAAGGTACAGGACAGATTCAGCTTCTTTGACTCCAGAAACTCTAGCAAAAAAGAAATCAGAAAATGTGAATAAAACTGGAGGATGAGTAGGGTCTCTAGGTCCTGGAGACAGTATTAGCCTTTCTTAGCCTTCACCGGGTATCTAGATCAAGTAATGGGAAAGAGTTATCCTGGCATTAGTTGTTCATTGAAGGAATAGCCAACTCTTCAATATAAGCAACCCTGTTCCAAAAGGGCAGACTAAATCAGTATGTGAGCCAATCCTCAATCCCTCTGGAGGAAGTTGTTTTCACAGGGGTGATCGCCAGGCCATTACTGCAACTGATAGTCTCCAACTGTGAAGGAGAAGATGTGGGAGCCACAGACTCTGCAAAATATGGGGTCACCTTGGGCAGGGGTGGTAGTGATGGGTGTGGTTCACAACATCTTCAAAGGGCATGCAAAATACCTCCTGAAGTAGATTTTAGTAGTGAGTCAGACTTGAAATTGTCCTCTGGCAAATTCTCATTTGGTATGACTCCAGTGAAATGTGTGAGGCATAAGTGTTTCAAGAAGAGGTATTTAGACATTTATTGTTCTGTTTGCCTTGGACATCACTTCCCTTTCTTTGGAAAACATTCTTTCCAACCATGTGGTTCAATTAAGTTCTACAAATCATAATACCAATGTTCCTCATTCCTTCAAACCTCAAGAGTGGCCACAATTGCACTCCCTTTGTCCAGTGTATGGACAGATGAGTGGAAAAATGGGAACAAAATTTAGGTGAAGAATAAGGTGGAATGGAGGGGACAGAAAGTTTTGGGTATTCTTTTTTGCTTTTGCTTTTATTTTGGAGTGAGAAAAAGGCTCAAAAATTGATTCTGGTGATGAAGGCACAACTGTATGATGGGGCTGTGAATAATTAACTGCACACTTGGATGACTGTAGGGTATGTGAATATATCTCAATTAAGCTGTATTAAAAAAAACATAAATGAACAATGGGGGGTGAGGGGAATGGGATGTTTTTGATGTTCTTTTTGATTTTAATTTTAATTTTATTTTTTGGAGTAATGAAAATGTTCAAAGTTTGATTGTGCTGATGAAAGCAGAACTACATGATGATACTGTGAACAACTGATTGTACACATTGAATGACTGTATGTTACATGATTACATCTCAATAAAATTGCATTAAAAAAAGAGTGGCCACATAAGCCCAAGCAAGCTTATTATTGTATCTTACCCACTTGGCCAGAGTTATTGACCTAGGGATGAGCATGGATACATGCTGGAAAAGTCAGAGAGCCCCTTCATAGGAATTGTCACATTTGAGCAGAGTATGGAAAGCCCTTTCCTCTCTTCCCATGGAGCTATTAGGATGTGAGTCTAGAATGGCCCAAATGCTTGTCCCCTGCTGCATGAACGAGGAAGCCTGAAACAGGTGAAGACAACAGGAAAAGAAGTGGGGTAAGGAGGCCCTCCCAGAGAGGCCAGGATGTTTGAGTTCTGGTTCTTGTCTTCCTAAGACTCGAAGGCAAACTGCACTTCTACCCTTCTTGGTACATGAACTAATACACTGCTCCCCCTACTTTATTTGTGGATTTGTGTATATTCAAATATATACATGTAAGTATTTAGCTTATGCTAATTTGCATGAAATTTCTGCCACTTAAAAAATATAGACCAAAGACTAATAAAAGAGTAGACACTGATTTTGAAAATCTTAAAAATTATCATTTGACCAAACTCTACTGAGGCTTAGGATATAGACAGCTAGAGAGAAGAGCATTCCCACCCAATGCATGAGAAAAAAATACATGAACTACAAAATCATTACTCTTCCTGAGCCCATACGAGGGCTGAGTTTTCGGTGCAGCTAAGGTATTCTGAGGAGGGACAGACCCCTCCAGATGGGACAGACCCCTCCAGAGAGAGATAGATTATGCAGACAAGAAGGAGCAGCTGCCAGACAAGTGGGTAAGAAAAATCAGCTGAAACTTTAATGATCTGTGGTGGCCAAGAGTGGCTGTGATGTCAGTCTGGAGGAGACGGAGAACTCAGACCCAGGCAAGTTCCATTCCCTGGTGGGGTTTTTCCCACAGGCCTCTACCAGGAATGTGCAACAGAGATCGGAGGCAAGGTGGGGGGCTAGAGAAAGCCTTCTGGGTGGGGAGGATTTACAGAAAGGGAGACTGCCTCTGCAGGAAAGACACAAACTCCCAGCCTCCTCCAGGATCCTCCTTGCATACAACGAAAAAGCTTTAAATTAGTAATTTAAAGAGCAGCTGGAAAAGAGCAGCAAACCGTGTGGCCACCTTCTGTTCTCCCCATGTTTTCATTCCTCCCACAGGCAAACTACACAGAAACTGACAGTTTCAAATGTACCTAAACTTTACAGGATGAATGTTTTTTGTTTGTTTTCACATCAACAAGTGGTATTTCTTTAATGCTGACTCTGAGCTCCAACTTTAGCAGACATGAATGGTGCGTAGTATCTTTACAAGGATGTTGCAGTCATCAACCCATTTCACAGAAGAAAAGTGGCACAAAGAGCTTATAGAACTCACATAAGATCACACAGCTATGTACTGTATGTTTCCATTCACAATACATTCAACAACAGATAAGATGAACAGATATTGATAGAGGTCAGAAGAGCGTTCTGAAGATGGAGGCCTTGTTTGGAAAAGGGGAATTAGAGAAAACTTCCAGTGCAGTGATTCTCAACTGGGGGCAATTTTGCCCCTCAAAGGACATTTGGCAATATTTGGAGACGTTTTTGGTTACAATTGGTGGGGGGGCGGGGTGCTACTGGAATCAGTAGGTTGAAGCTAGTGATGTTGCTTAACATCCTACAATGCACAAGACAACCCCTCTCAACAGAGGATTATCCATCCCCACATGTCAATAGTGCCAAGGCTGAGAAACCCATTCCAGAGGAAAGGAATGTTCTAGACCTGCAACTGTGCAGAGGTTACATGTATGCAAAAAATAATTGAGTCATACACATAAGATTAGAACGTTTTGTACATGTGTGTTATAGCTCAACCAAAAGTTTTTTTAAAAAATAATTGTTTTAAAAAATACAATGGGCAAAGCATAGTTTTAGAACCAAGCCTGTCTGAATGTTTTTTCACTTGAACGACGGCAGCACCCTGCCCACTGGTCTCCCTACTTACCCTCTTTCCCCACTCCAAACCATTCTCCATGGTTTACAGTTTGCCTGCTCAGAACTCTCTACTATACTTGGAGTAAAGTCTAAAGTCCTCACTGTGACCTTCCTGCCCTCCAGGCCTGGCTCCAGCCACCCCTGGGCTTCTCCCTGCCCCTCTGCCCTGAAACTGGCCTCCTTGCAGGTCTGCACCCACCTCGGGGCCTTGCCCTGGCTCTTCACTCTCCTTAGCTCTCTGCACAGGGCTGCTACCCATGGGAGGGACAGATTTTAAATGACTGTGCTTAACTAAGAATGTGAATAAATTGATTTAATCTGTGAGTGCCAGTTTTAACTAGTACTCAGAATATCTGCAAAATTGAGCAAAAGGAGAAGCCCAGCATTCCCAGTGGGATGCAGATGCTCACCTGCTGATGCACTGTCATGACCACTGAGGGGAGAATGGCCTCTGCTTTGATATTGTACATGAATCAGAATTCTTAATGCACTTTTATTGGCATGTAAGTGTGTTTTCCTCCACTGAGATGCTAATCAGAATGATCTAGGAGCTATTTAAAATATTGCTCATAGGCAATAATGAGAAGTAGTCTCTCTATACTCATGGAAGATTTTATAATTCCTCTCTCAGTCCTTCTGTTCTTCATATGTCTAAACTTTCCCCTCTAGTCACAGAGAGAGAGGAGTCTGTGAGTCTGGAATGGCTCATGGCTGTCAAGCTTACCTTCAAAACTCATTAAAAAGGTTCAAGTATTAGACCATAAAGATAACTTTAATAATTAAAATATATGCATATGCAGAAGATTCTTAGACCACAATAAAATATAATAGTAATTAAAAACAAAGCTACTGCCAATGGAATACTATTCAGCCATAAAAAGGAATGAAGTTCTGATGCTTGCGGCAACATGGATGAACTTTGAAGACATCATGTTTGTGGAATAAGCCAGACACCAAAGGGCACACATTGTGCGACATCACTGATACAAATCACTAGAATAAGCAAACTCGGTCAGAATCTGGAGTATAGGTTACCAGGGGCTGTTTTGGGGGTAGGAAAGGAGAAGTTAAGGCTTAAAAATTTAGTACAGGGTTTCTATTTGGAACAATGAAATGTTTGGTAATGGATGGTGGTGATGGTGGCATAACATTGAGAATGCAATTAACAGTACTGAAATATACATCTGAATGTGCTTAAAAGGGGAAATGTTAGGTTGTATTCATGGTTGCGGTCGCAGTTGATTCGTCGGGGGGGGGGGGTGGCGGCCGGTTGCTAAATCCTAGGCTCTCAGGATTGCTTGGCGGGTACCGGCGGCGGGGGCTCTTTCCCGGAGGCAAGGGCGAGGCGGGGGACTTGGCCAGGTCCCCGGCGGGGTGGCGTGCAAAGTATGGAGGGCGGCGAGAAAGGAACAGGCGGGACACGTTTCTTTTTAGGGTGAAGAAACCAAGAGAGTTTATTAGGGGAGAGTACAAGCTTATATCGGGCGTTTAGAGGGCGGGGTAGCTGTAGAGGTTAAAGGCTTGGATTGGTTCTGAGAGGGCGAGGAGGTTGATTGAAAAGGGGCGAGAGTTGCTCCGGTAACGGTGTCTGGCAACAATGTATGCGCATTGGTGGTGATGGGAGTTGCACTGGCAACGGGGAGTGTCCGGGCAAGATAAGGGGGTGGGGAAAAGGCGGTTCCCTCCGGCAAGCCTCCCCTATCAGTGGTATTTTGGGTGAGGAAATGGGGCCTGCCTCCGGCCTCACTTTCCCAGGCCCGGGGGGCTGCGGAGGGCGCTGTCGCCCGTGCCCACCACCCTCCCCAGGGGCTGATCAGGTCCCCCAGCCCAGGCCCGCCAAGTTGAAGCACGTAATCAGTGTCCCGCAATGGTAGCAGAATAAAAATTTAAAAAAAAATCATGGAACTGCACTACACAAACTTTGAGTGAACTCAAAGTTAAACCATGGGCTATAGTTAATAGTACAATTATAAAATATGCTTTCATCAATTGCAACAAATACTCCACACCAATGTAAGGTGTTAATAATGGGGTGTATACGGGTATCAAAGCTCCAAAAAAACAAAATCTACTTCATTAGATTTTAACTTATTCTCTTAAATATGCATAGGCAACCCAGATCCATAACTATTAAATATTAAGAGCATAGCACATGCAAAGGAGAGGCTAGGCCTCCCTGTATTTGTGCCTAAGAGTCTCCTCCTGAATGCCTCTTTGTTGCTCAGATGTGGCCCTCTCTCTCTGGCTAAGCCAACTTGAAAGGTGAAATCACTGCCCTCCCCCCTACGTGGGATCAGACACCCAGGGAAGTGAATCTCCCTGGCAACGTGGAATATGACTCCCGGGGAGGAATGTAGACCCGGCATCGTGGGATGGAGAACATCTTCTTGACCAAAAGGGGGATGTGAAAGGAAATGAAATAAGCTTCAGTGGCAGAGAGATTCCAAAACGAGCCGAGAGATCACTCTGGTGGGCACTCTTACGCACACTTTAGACAACCTTTTTTAGGTTCTAAAGTGTCCCGGCCGGCGGGACATTCAACGGAAGCTCCAAATCCTGTGAGGGAGGAATGGTATGGGACAAGAGACACGAGGAATGACAGCAAGACAGGTTTCTGATCAAGCTGCAAAACTTTATTGAAGAGGCAGGGTATATATACCCTAAGGTAGAGGGAGTGGCTAGTACGAACGGGTGGCGGCCTAGGATTGGCTGCTGCTGTTGCTAGGGCGGATGGCAGATGTAAGGCTAGCACAGGATTGGTGGCTACTGTTGCTGGGGTAGAAGGCAGGTAGTAAAGCTAGCACTCTAGATGTGAATCTTAGGCGCAAACGGCTATCACTTCCATAGAAGGCTGAGGGCAACTTAAGCTGTTGTTACATTAGCCCCAGCTGTCATGTTGCATATCTCCGGCATCGCTGAGGGTGGATTTTATACATGCTACCTTAATCGTCCCCAACACTAAAGAATTGGGGTAGCTGGTGGTGGATACCTGAAACTATTAAACTACAACCCAGAACCCATGAATCTCGAAGACAGTTGTATAAAAATGTAGCTTATGAGGGGTGACAGTGGGATTGGGAATGCCATAAGGACCAAACTCCACTTTGTCTAGTTTATGGATCGATGTGTAGAAAAGTAGGGGAAGCAAACAAACAGACAAAGGTACCTAGTGTTCTTTTTTACTTCAATTGCTCTTTTTCACTCTAATTATTATTCTTGTTATTTTTGTGTGTGTGCTAATGAAGGTGTCAGGGATTGATTTAGGTGATGAATGTACAACTATGTAATGGTACTGTAAACAATCGAAAGTACAATTTGTTTTGTATGACTGCGTGGTATGTGAATGTATCTCAATAAAATGATGATTAAAAAAAAAAAAAAAAAATCAGAGACAGAACACCACAGAAAGGAAGAAGCTGAAATTCCACAGAACCTGGAATATAAGGGAGTGACAGAGGAGCCCAGGACCAAGGATCACTGCCTCCAGTCTCCGAACACCAGTATTCTGGAAGAAAGCATCACCTTTTTGACACCTTGATTTGAACTTTCTCTTCGCTTTAAAACCACAAGTAAATAAATAATTCCCATTGTTTAAGCCGAAAAAAAAAAAAAAAAAAAAAAGAGCATAGCACAAATGAAATCATTACATATCAGAATTTATGGAGTTCAATCAAAGCTGTAGCCAGAGATAAATTCATAGCCTCAAAAGATTTTCATTACTACTAAAAAACTGAATAAAATTCAATGAACTACATATTCAACTGAAGAAGCAAGAAAAAAGGAAAATATATTCAAAAAGTTTATTAAGGCCTTCATAAAGATAATAGTGTAAATTAGCAATTTAGAGAACAGAAAAAATAATAATGAACATGTCAAATAAATGCTCTTTAAAATATGAAATGTAATTAGATAAACCAGTGGCAAATCTAATCATCATAAAAGGAACAAGCTAATATATGAATAAAGGAGACAGATAAAAGAGAATACTTCTTTTAAAAACACTGTTAACATAATTGAAAACCTGATCTAAATGTACAATAGGGAAATATAAATTGCTAGAACTGGCTGAAAAGGTGATAAAGAACATAGAAACTAATAAACCTGGAGAAAATGGAAGGAAATAGCATATATATACCCAGCTCAAAGGACAAGGTCCGCATTGTGTCATGTGTGCATATTTTGACAGATAATTTCTATGCTATTTAAACTGCTTCAGAGAATAAAGGATGCTTCTCAATTTAATTTGTGAATTTATCATAATTAAAAAATACAGACAATGCAGATTAATTTTGATAAGTATGCTAAATTAATGAAAAACAAATGAATTTCATAGTTTTAAACAAATTTACAAAAAAAATGACGAAGCATTTATTCCACAGAATCCTGATCTAGAATATTTCACGTTAAAAATTCTGTTAATATGATTCATTTTATTCATTAGTTTAAAAAAAATACAAAAAGGCGTTTGTAAAAATGACAAAAAAGCAATGAATAAAATGTAACATCCTTATGTCATTTGGAAAAAAACAAACAAGAATAAACTATTAATACATTAAAATTAAAACAGAATTTCTTTGACATCTGCCAACTGCTCACAACAGTCTCTGAAGTGGTTGTGCATAGCTGGGGGATATGTACAGTTCCACTGGGTTACAGACATTAAATATTAGAACTTCTCTTTACAATGATTTTTTGATCTATTTGTTCAACATAGCTATTTTGGTATATGTTATATGATATACATACTAAGTTAATTCAGTGGTAAATGTATAATTTATATACATATAATAATTTTAAAGTTTTACCAATAAAGCTGTGTGATCTAAAAATGCAGGGGGCCACTGCACAAGAGACATGCTCATTAAAGTGAAGAATAAGACAGGGAAGAATACAATTACTAAAATCAACTTAAAACTTATCATCCAAACTGAGATGCTTTGGAGCGTGAACCGTTAGAGATCACGATGAAATAATGGTTCAGAACTGAAACTATCTAGGGCAAACTGATATGTGTGGTCACTGAAAACTCGACCAATGTTATTCATCATGTTGTGTAGGTCTTGAAAACTGGAAAAAGGCCAGAAATAGAGATACAGCAAATGTATCAAATGCATGTGGAAGAGCAAAAGATCATATTTTCATTTGTTTTACATATGTGTGTTTCCCTAAACAATATACGCACACACACACACATATATAATGCACAGAAAACTCAAGACTGTCTAACCCATAACTATTAGAAACAGTAAGAATGATGGCTGGAAATAAAAGAGCAGGCTCAGGATTTTCCAACAGACCAGTAATAACCAGTTAGAAAAAGTAATTTTAAAAATTCTCTAAAAATACAAAAAGCAACTAACAAACATTATCAAACATCTTTAAAATCTGTGAAGCCTACATGAAAATAATATATATAATTTACTGACAGATAAAAATAAGATTTTAATAAAAGGAGAGATATATCATGTTGGAAAGAATTAATATTGTAGAGAAATATATTCTTCCCAGATTAATACATAGATGTAATATGATTTCCATGAAAATCATAATGTGATCTTTGAACAAAATTGGAGGAACTTCTCATAAATTTCATCTACAGGTATAAATATACTTTATTAACAAAAAATTTAAAAATATTATATTTGTACTGCCAAGTTTCAAAATTCATTCGACATACATTCATTTAACAAATACTTATTTAAGCCACCTACTGATTAAAATGTCAGGCATTGTTCTAGGTAGTAAGGATATGGTAGTGAACACCCTCTCAGAGTTTATATTTTAGCCAAGGTAGAGAGTAGATATATGAATTAAATAAGATAATGAGAGACAGAAGGAGTGGGAGGGAGGGAAGGAGGAAGAGAGTCAGGACACAAGCAAGCACAGATTATGGGAGAAAGAAGAAAGTGAGCAATTGAGAGTGACTGGTACAGAACTACTTCAATGGGTGGGAAGTTCGGGAAGTTTTCTAAGGGGAAGTGACATCTGAGTTACCAACAAGTCACAAAACTGGAAAAAGCATGCCAGGCAAATGTTTCATGAAATGTGCAAATTCCATTGTTGAGGCAAAAACATGCTTTCTTCAAAAAGCAGAAGGAAGCATAGAGTAGCTGGAACCCTGTAAATAAAGGGGAGCAGAGTGGATGATACAGATAGAGAAGGGCAGTGGGAACCAGACTATAAGGAGACTCTATGGTCACAGAAGGAATTGGGATTTCTTTCTGAAAGTAATGGGAAGACATCAAAGGTTTTTATGCAGATGGCAACACAAACTCATTTAGGTTACTCTGCGATAAATGGATTGTGGAAGGGGTGGGAGCTACAAGAGTGGAAAGGAGGCAAAGCAATTAGGAAGCAGTAGCGGAGGAGACACAGGCCTGTCATCTGAATTAGGGTGTCAGTGGTGGAGATAGGAAGGAGCAGATGGACTAGTGGTTTAGAGGAGGGAGATCCAATAGGACTTGCTCCAATAGGAACTGGATGGGGAAGGGAGGTGAAAAGGAAAGATGTCCCCTGAGTGTCAAGGTAAAAGTCAGGTCATTGAAAACTGCCCAAACAGTATGGTACTGACATAGAAATAAACACATAGATCAAGAAACAGAATAAAGACTTAAAGACAAACATAGGTGTATGACAATTCACTCTATGACAATTTTAATTAAATTCGGTGAAGAAATAGTTAATTATTGAATAGTCAGCAAAATCAGACACTGGAAACATTGTATTTCCACCTCACAATACAGTTTTTAAAAAACTCAAGTATTTAACAAAAAGGACTAGAGTTACATAAAGGGAATAGTTAAAACATTGCCATTATTATTTTAAAAGGGGGTGAAATCCGATATGATGGATTATAGAAAACAATAAGGCTCCAAAATAAAGTAGAATTAGCAGCCTTCAGGTTTCTCAATAGTGATTTTTTTTCTTCTACCTCTTTGGTTTTTGTTGGTTTGTTTTGACACCTGTAAATCAGAGAGAACAAAAGGACAAAAGGAGAGAGAAAGTCTTAAGACAAACCAATCCGAAGAGCCCTGCTGGTTTCCCAGGGTGAGGGAGAGAGAGGTCCTGGCGAGTGGCCAAACAGGTCAGAGTAGCTCTGGGTTGATGATCCGATGAGCAGACAGAAGGGTCACTCTTCAAGATCATGAGAACTTTAGAGCCATCTGGGAGACATCCCTTTCTGGAGTGGCTTGCTTAAAGCTGGTTTCCACTCATCTGAGTATATTTATTGCATAGGGAACAAGATACAGAAGTTTGGACTCTGGGTCTTGCCCAGCAGGTGGTTTTGACTTCCCCACTGGTCACTGGGCTACCCCACACACCCTCTCTCTATGCTGAGCCCTGCCTTGAAACGTTATTACTTAGTGCAGAAACTTTTTCACTGGTCATTAGCACCAACCCCATAGGGGTTAATGTAAGATTTTAGGAATCTTACAGACACTTATTTATATTTATACACATATAAACATGACAAAAACACACTTAATAATCAAAACTTAAAGAACTTTCTAGAGCTCTCAAACCAGAAGTGGAATCATTAAAAAGTGTTATGGGTAGTAAAAAGTGGAGGGAAGGAGGAGAGTTCCAATTAATGACAATCTTTCCTCAAATCCACCCCCCCCACACACAGTCTTTGTTGTAATGCATCATTTTTAAATTTTATCAGATGCAGTTACCACATTTACAATAGTGTCTATGATTATTAGCCTGATTTTGCATCATAGTTATTGTTTACAATTAATCTTACATTTGCCTGATGTAAGCCTTAGAATAACTTTGGTGGGTTTTTTTTCTTTTTTTTTTTTAAGTGGATAAACTATTTTCTGTTTCCTTATTTATATGAAAATAGCTTCTTATAATTTTGCATTGAAATAAAATGTTACTGGAACAGAAATTTTGAGTGACAATTCCTCTCTTAAAATATAGTAGACATTTATTATTCTCAGCTGACAATTCTGTAAATACAGAGTTTCTAATGCTAGCTTCATTTTTTCCCTTTTTAAAAAAATTCTATACCTCTGCCTTATTTTTATAAGAAATCTGCTTTATGCTTTTGATTTTATTTTGCTTGTCAGTGTTTTTGGATTATGTTAGACTGTGTTTTTTCTTTTCTTTTTTTTCAGTAAGAATGTTTTCTTCCGCTGTGTGTTTTTTTAAATAATTTAAAAAAAATTTTTTTTAAATTCAGTTCTATTGAGAAATATTCACATACCATATAATCATCCATGGTGTACAATCAACTGTTCACAGCACCATCTTATGGTTGTGCGTTCATCACCCCAATCTATTTTTGAACATTTTCCTTACACCAGAAATAATCAGAATCAGAATAAAAAATAAATAAATAAATAAATAAATAATAAAAACCACCCAGATCATCCCCCCATCCCACCCTATTTTTCACTTAGGTTTTGTCCCCATTTTTCTACTCATCCATCCACACACTGGATAAAGGGAATGCGATCCACAGGGTTTTCACAATCACCCTGTCACTCCTTGTAAGCTACATTGTTATGCAATTGTCTTCAAAAGTCCAGGCTACTGGGTTGGAGTTTGGTACTTTCAGCTATTTACCTCTATCTGCTGTGTTTTTGATGATAGTTTTTGCTTTGTAGTTTTGGGTTATTCCTGAGGATGCTGTGGGCCTTTATTTTCTCTAATTTTTAATTTTATTCCTTTAAAAAATTTAGTGAGTGCTTAATCAGTGCTGGAGATAAAAGAGTGAAAAACACATAAATAGTCCTTACCTTTTGGAGCTGAATAAGTAAAAATGTAAAATAAGTAAAAATGTAAAATAAGTAAAAATGTAAATGTAAAATCAATAAATAAAAATGTAAAATAAGTTAAATGTAAAATAAAAATGTAAAATAAGTAAAAATGTAAAATCAGTAAAAATGAATAAGTAAAAATAAATATGTATTCTGCTGAGTCCTATATCCACTTATTTTCTCTTATAACTTTTAAACTTTTGTTATTTTTCCCTGCACTATTAGCTCTCTAGTTTATCATCTATATTTCATCTCTAATTTTCTGCTGTCTTAATTTTATTCTTTCCAGTTCCTAATACAAGTTCTGTCCCTTTAATTAGATTTTTAAAAATTTTCCCTTAATATCTGAAACCTTTCTGTGAACTCCTTTTTCAGTTCAGATTGTGTTTCAACCAAGTCCATGTTCATACTCCTTTCATAAAATTCATGGTTTTTGGCCTTTACCAAGAGCACCAACAAATGATTTCTTAAAGAAAAAAAAAATCTTCTAATTGATTGTAAATTATTTTCACAGGCATGCTTTTACTCCACCTTTTTCAGGACATTGTACCCTAATAATATTACAGAATCTTTGCCTAAACATTTTTGTTTCAATTTACCTGTCATTACTGGGGAATGACCTCTTTAGATCTGGAGTTTTTAAAAATAATGTGTACTCTCTCCCTATGCTCCATTGTCCTGACAATCTAGGGATTTCTCGAATGTCTCTGCCGAGGGCCAAGTGGATGTGTTTATCTCCTAAACTGATTTCCAGAGTCTGGTAGGCATGAATCTAACACAGGTCTGCTGGACTGAGGCAGGGGGACTGAAGCCTTCTCCACCTGCTCCTTTGCTCTCCAAATTCCCCTATTCTCCTGGCTTTTGTTCTGACAACTGCAGAGCCCACATGCAGGGCAACACGCTGTTGCCTGTTTCCTTGCACATTCTGCATGCCCTTCATGCCAAGTGGATGTAAGGTTAGATGTGATGATGGAAACTCCATGTGAAAGCTAACGGCATACAAGGAAAGTAAATACAGGGTCTCTGTTTGGTGGCACAGGTACCAGGTGTGTTAGTTCCCTAGGGAGGCCATAAAAAAAATTACCACAAACTCCGTGGCTTAAAACAGCAGAAAAGTATTCTCTCACAGTTCTGAGGTCATAAATCTGAAATCACGATACTGGCAGGGCTGGTTCCTTCCAGAGGCTCTGAAGGAGAATGGGTTCCATGTCTCTCTTCCAGTTCCTAGTGATTCCTGACAATTCTCGGTGTTCCTTGGCTTGTAGCTGCGTCACTTCAATCTTTGCCTCCATCATTATGTGGTTTCCTGCCCTGTGTGTGTGTGTCTCTGCGTCCAAATGTCTTCTAATAAGGACACTGATCATTGGATTTATGACCCAATACAATGTATCATGACCTCATCGTAACTAATTACATCTGCAAAGACCCATTTCCAAATAGGTTTGCTTTCTGAGGTTTTGTATGGACATGAAATTTTGGGGGGACACTCTTCAATCCATTATACCAGTCATCAAATGTTGGGGTCCTTGGCAGAAGTAGGGAGAAATTTTTGCATGAGCCACAACTTTTGAACTAACCTGTTTTCTGGGACCACAGACAAGAATAACTTCTCCCATAGTTTGGCAGATTGCTGATTGACACTACTAGCACCTGACGATAATGTGATTTTTTTTTATCA
This sequence comes from Choloepus didactylus, assembly GCF_015220235.1. Lineage (NCBI taxonomy): Eukaryota > Metazoa > Chordata > Mammalia > Pilosa > Megalonychidae > Choloepus > Choloepus didactylus. Next base: position 90,383,416 of record NC_051310.1, on the reverse strand, counting down.
TACTGACTATGAAGGGAAGGTAAACAAAGGCAAATCCTGTGCCATCATTACCATCCGGACTCTGGTATGTATTTTTTTGTGTTTCATTCTCAAGGTAATGGTGCGTCTTTCTTTCTCTTTCCTTCAACTTCAGATAGGTAAGAGAAAAGGGTTTCCCACACTTTGGGTGAATTTTTGGACAGTGGCCTCTAGGCCCATGCTCCCAATACACTATGGGCACTAAGCCAACCAAAAGGAGCACTCAACCTGTAAGAAGTCCTTGGAAGAAAAAAAGGGCATTATAAAATTGTTGAGGAATTGTCAAGATGATGTGCAGATATATTTAAGTGGCTCTCAAAGTGGGATCCCTGGAACAGCAGCATCAGCCTTCCCAGAAAACTTATTAGAAAAGAAATTTCTCAGGCCCTACCCCAGCCCAACTGAATCAGATACTTTGGGGATAGAGCCTTGAAATCTGTGCCTTATTAAGGCCTCTAGTTAATTTGATATATAAGAAAGTTTGAGAACCACTGTCTTAGAGAATAAAGTAAATTGCAGCAGTTCACTGTCAGAGTGGAGCCTGGGCCTAGTATATTTTCTATAATCCCAGCAATTGAGTTGAGAAGAATTTAAAATAAATTTTAAAAAAGGTGGGCATATTATCCAATAATTTATTCTACTGCATATCTGGCCCTGCACCCATTTTTGGAAATACATGGGAGATCTTCCAGTCTGGTGATGTAAACATATGCAAACTCCTAAGAAACAAATACATGCGGTAAGAATGGATTATGAACTGAGTGCCATGAGGACACTTAAACTGACCTGGAGAAAATAGGGATGACTTCATAGAGAAGAACATATTTGAGCTTGGTCTTGATGGAGTTGTCAGGGAAAGAAGATATTCTAGAAAAAATATCAAAGATCATGCAAGTTAAGGTAAAGAGAGAAGCATGTGGGGTTAAGAAAAATTCCTAGAAGAACCAGTTAAGGAAATCTAATGCCAATGCCAGAAGAAGTCTCATTGCTAGGAATGATGGGCTCTAGAGTCAAAGAGAATTATTGCTGGGTGGCAGCTAGAGTTAGGACAAGAGTCATAGTTAAGTCAGGGCACAGAGCAGAAAGGTGAATGGTCCTAGAAAGCTGTTTCTGCATAGTGAGAGACACCTCATCTGTTTTTTAAACAGCAATGGTGAGTTATTGGATGTGTTCCAATAACTGGGCCTGAGTTTATGATTCCATGTACCCTTGCTCAACTCTGAGCTCGCCAGTAGGTGGAAACTTCTTTAGAAACAGAGAGATTAGTAAAAATTTGTAGTGTGTTGGGGATTTTGGCTGTGGGACCCTATATTTGAAATACGATGTCAACATATATCCAAATGTATGATATTTGGGATTACACTGTTTGGGATGTAAAGTTCATACCCCACACAGCATGAAATAGAAATTAATTCTTAGGCTAAAGTTCTTGGAGTTTTTTGTGCAATAAACTTGAACTTGTAGGATACACAGGAATTTTTTTAATGAGCTTCCTTACCTAAAGGGTATTATGGTAGTCAAAATGGCTAAAGCTGCTGAAGCCAGAGTGAAAGGACAGTGAGAATGTAAGAAGCTGGGTTCTTTGATTCTGATGAATGGGTTTTAAGGAATTGGGAAAAATAATGCTCAGTATCTGAAGTTCTGATCCAGAGAGAGTTTCCATGTGTCCATGGCTCTGGGGAACCAAGAATAACAGCTCTGGGAGATATCAGGAGAAAATGAGCATGTCTTAAGTGGCAGGCATTATGCTAGAAACTTTCTCATCCTCCCGGTCATTTAATCCCGACTCAATGAAGTTAGAGGCCAGGGATAAGCATCACTACCTCAGGATGAGAAATGGATGCTCATAGAACTTCTGTAACTTACCCAAAATCTCACAGACATATTAGGTGGCAGAACCAAGGTTCGCATCCAGGATGCCAGTAGCTTCCTCTTATTCTACCTCCAGGCCTCCTTCAAGAGATCTTACTCATCTCCTCTTGTCTTCCCTATGAGCTCCATCCTGCCTATGTGTCCTCTGGGCCTCTCTCCTGATGTGGCTTACTAGACAGAGTAGCAGTCTTTAGTAGTTTCACAAAATACATCTGAATCAGGTTTCAGTGATTGAAGCAGAATGAGTTCAGATTTATGGAGCTAAGAAACATTAAATACTTCCATTCATAGGGTTCAGGGAGAACAGAGGACTTCTTGCTGCCAACCAAAAAACAAAGTGGTTTCTCATTTCTCCAAAGCTGCATTTGAAAACTCAGGCTTCCAAGATACAGGAAACACATATGAGTATTGTTTCAAAGTTCTCACAACGCAAAGAGCACAGACTCAACAGTAATTCAAGGTCCATCTCACTCTGAATGGGCAAGTTTCCCAGGCCCTGCAGTGATATCTGGAATTGGACAGAAAGGTCCAGGTAAGGGGCTCATCAGAGGAGGGGGCATTCATTCTATCATGTGTTTGATCATTCAACTAGTATTTATTTTGGCAGGTTAGTAAAGGAGAGCTAAAAGCAGCCAAAGTCTCCATTCTACTGCAAGCCTGTAAGTTCCATAAAGCAGGATGGGGGCTAATGTCCTGACTGATGAGGCATAAGCTAAGGCAGAGAGAAGTGGGGAGTGGGACAATGGAAGGCAGTTCTGTCCAGGTAGCTGGGTAGACTGAGAATCTGTTGTGGCAACCAAGGAGAGTCAAGAGGACAAATTATTCACAATTGCCAGGGTAGAGGCAGGATGACCAAATAAGGAGCCGGAGGCACAGAGGTAGGAAGTTGACATCTTGAGATAGAGACTTTGTGAGGCTCACAGATTTCTGGTCCAGGATCTACAAAATTCTCAGCACATAGGCAGCCTGGAGCTCATTGGAAAAGAAAAGTAATATCTCCTGAAAAAGGTCAGGTAGGGAAGGGGAGATAAATGGGCAGTGAGCCAGGCAGTTTTAGCAGCTCTGGAAGCAGTATGGGTTTCAGAAGGTGGAAATTCATTGTTATGTTACATGGTGAAATGCAGACACAGCAGCCATGGCATCCAAACTGACATTCCAGGATTTTGTAAAGTCTGATATAATCCATTGTAGAGATGCAGGAGGATTAAAGGGTTTATGTAGCACAAGGTAAACCCAGCTTAAAATCACCCCTGTTAAAATGCCCCAAACAAAATCAGTGCCCATTTGGATCAACTTTCTTTTGGAAATCAACAAGGTACTCTCCATTTTCTCAAGTGACAAAGCGTAGAGATTGAAAAACAAACCTAACCTTGGAGATTTATTTCTAAAATGTACCAGGCCAGATCAAATTACTTTTTACCTACTCATCGTATCTCAGATTAGAAAATTGGGAAAATTTTTTACATATGTTGTGATTTAAAAATTCCACCACATTCTAGGAATTACAAATTATCTTAGAACCCCAGTTTTATTAATACAAATAAGTGAATCCAAGTAAGTGTCCCTTCAAATTAAGCTAATTGTGGTGGGGCATTTCTGTAACTGCCATGGGCCCTAGCACCGCTGGGCAAGTGGAAAGAGGATAGACTCAGTTCTCAGGCAGATCTGAGTTGGAATCTCAGACCCACCAAGCATTAAATACCTACCGTCTTATCTGACTAACAGGAGGAAAAATTAAGTTTTTCTCCCTCTTCCATTTCCTTTGGTCTTTCTCTCCTCTTTCTCTCACCACAAGGAGGATACGTTTGAAAGCATAGTACCCATTAATGTTTGCATTTGAGAGATTTATTTCCCCAACCATGGCCACCTGGCCTTTTCCATCTGACAGAGCACAGCAAATCATAAGGAACTGAGTGAAATCTGGCTTCTGGGCTCTGAGGGAATTCTGAGTCTTACAACACAGGGCACCTCAGGAGGCCCCAATTTGTCCGGCACTGCTTGCAGTCAAAGAACCGTGATGGGATGATGCTTCACACAATATCCGGCACTTGTCTCTCTCTCCTATGCCTGCCTTTCCAAAACCACCTGGGTACCCCATCAGACACCTTCTCTACAGACCCTGAGCTGGAGACTCTCAAGGTCCTCCCTCCTCTTCCCTCAAACTCTAGGAACAGGAACAAATCCAGAGAAATAAGATGGCATGATGAGGGAGCTGTCTCATCACCCAGCACCAGAATTGGTGTTGCCTCCGGGTTCTAGCCTTGCCGGGCTGTTAGGAGATTACAGATTGCTGAGTTGCCTCGTAAATTGCTTCAAATTGCTTCCTGTTAACAAACCTCAGTAGGAGGAGGTGGCCAGGGAAAGGATGTTGATCAAAGAGAGGCAAGGTTGAGAGGAAAGGGCTCAAGGAAGCCAGAGGGAGGGAGGATGAAGGGATAGGGTTTAGCCGCCTGCCTGGATACAGCGATCAATTTCAGCCATAACAATAAAATAACGCAGAGGAAAAAAGCAGATGTGACAGAAGTGATAACATGGAAATGAATCCTCATTACCTTGCCAAAGAGAGGGCCCCAGCTGCTGCCACTGCCTTGTCACTTGGCAAGGGCACAACTTGTTCCAGTGAGTGCTTATCACTCGGGTCCGGGTGAAAGAGGGGAGAGGCAAAAAAGAGGCACCGCCACGTTCAGCTGTAGAGCAGTGAAGCTCGGCAGTGCGGTGATTGCAGACCCCAGAAGCATACAAGGACTCGCTCCTTTCCCTCTCTGCATCTCCCCAAGCTCCCATCCTCTGGCTGTGGGGAAGAGCATCTTGGCCCACCCAACCAAATAATTGGAGCTCTTTGCATCTTTATTTGGCTTTTGGTTCCCTGACATGAGCACTGATAATTTCCTAAATCTCAAGTGTGACAGGAGTTCTAGGCAATGGAGGGGAGCAGCAAACATATCTGCACAATTAAGCTTGGTGGAGGCCATGACACATCATCACAGCCAATCGAGAAAGACTCCTTGCTGTCTCATGGCTCATCTTTCTCAGCAGGGTTTAGGGAAGGATGGGTTTTGCCTTCGGCAACCCAATCTCTGTAGCTTGTCATTCAAAGACTGCATTAAAAGGAGCCCAATCTATGGCAGGATCTTCTTTAAGCACTCTGGCCGCTGCTAGCTTTGTTTGGCTACTCGCTAGTCTTAGAACATGGCTTGTACATCCCACATGCCTTGGCTTGCATGTTCAATTCTGCTTATTCCACTCTTTCTCCTAGTCCTAATTGTTTGAGTATTATCAGCCTTAAAGACACAACTCTTGTGGTTGGAAACAGCTTCTCCCTTATCTGATTCTCCTCTTCAGCTTATCTCTATTTTTTTCTTATTAACTTCAGTCCTTTATATCTTGAGCCATAGTTACTTGTACAGGTATCCCTTACTGAACTATAAGACTTTAGGGATACAAGCATTTCTGTCTAGTTCAGTGCCTAACAAAAAGCTTTCCACCTTGTAGGTGCTCAATATCCCTTTTCATGTCAGTGAATGAATGAATGAACTCTGATTTGTGGAAGAAGAAAGAGGAAGGTTAATGCCTTGTTCCCCACAGCCAGTTGCTGGAGTTTCTTTCCCTCCCATTCCCCAGTCCTCTGCGGATCCTTTGAATGTCAGCTGTTGATTGCAGACTTGAAGACCGAGTCAGCCTGCAGCCTTTCCAGTTATAGCCGTGCTTCCTTCCCTGATCTGCTGGATGAAGCCTGAGCTGGCGGGAAGCATTAGTGTCCTGACACCCATTATCATCTCTTAAATTGGACAGCAGGCTCTATTTACATGTATATTTCAATAGTCCAGTTCCCTGTAGAGTGGGCCTTTCCCACTGGCCCTGACCCCACGGATGGGTTTGTAATGCTCCCTTCCCACATCAACTTTTATCCCACCTTTAATAAGGGCCACCCCCTATATGAATTTGTGTCAAGTGTTGGATAAAATCTGTGCCTCAGATGCCTCCCCTACCTTTAGGGAGTGGACAATACAGAATATCCAGCAGTTTCATTGCTCTTTTGGGTTGGAGATGCGACAGGGACAGTTTATCTCAGGGGCAGTACTTGACCAGTAAAGAAGCAAGGAAGCCCACTTGCCTATTTGTGCAGAAGGAATTTGAGACAGGTGTTTGTGAGCACGAGGTTCCTGTCTGCTGGCAGTACTCCACTGTTCAGATGGTGCCCAGACAAGCAATTAAACACCACTGAGTCATGTAAAGAAAGCGACTCTCCTTTCAAGTGACTTTTATCTTTCGATTATAACTAAGGGGAAGTATCAGTTTGGTGCTAGTCTTTATTCACCCTTGAAAACTTGCTAAGATTGCCTTTTATCAAAAAGAGAGTAAGCCTGAGGCCTGTAGCCTTCAGGATTAACACTGTTTGGCCAGAATTTAATAATAATGTTAATTTTCATACTATTGATTTATCTGGTTACCTTTAATTTATGGTAGGTGAATTGGATATTCCATATTTGAGCTAATGATAAGAATAACTAACAGTCCTTGAATACCTCTCTGGCACTGAACACAATTATTACTATTTGCCATGTTTTGATTTAATCTCTGTGATAATCCCGTGAGTTGATTGCTATTATCACCTGACTTTTACAGATGAGGAAACTGAGGCAAAGAGAGGCATTGGAAGTTACCTGAGATCACACAACTAATAAGCAATGAGGATGAAATTTGATTCTAGTACATGCCTTTAATCACTGCTCTCTGCTGCTCACAGTAGTGATATAAAATTTTGGAATAAACTCATTTAAGTAAAAAAAAGTAAAAGTTAAAGCAATCTAAATAAATAAATAAATAAACCTGAAGGTAGAACATAAACACTTGGAGATTGGGAAACTTGGAATTAGAGTTATTTAGCAATAGCCTGGACGGTGCCTCCTCTCTGGCATATTACAACCCACATAAAGGAGGGACTGGGCACAGACTGGGTAACCACATGTCTGTGACAAAGCAGACAGGTCTAGATGCCTTTCTGAGCTGTGTGTAGGGTCATGGAAGCCTGCAGACTCTGAAGTCAGTGAGGCCTGGCCATAACCCTAATGCCTTATGACTTCGGGCAAATATTGACTCTTGACTTCAATTTTCTAATCTGTAAGTAGGGTAAAAAGAAAAAAAATCCTACATGAAGGATTGTTGTGATAGAGTGGGGGTGCTACAAAACTACACGTAGAGGGCTTGTTCTACATGAGTTTTCTAACAAAGATCTGTTCCTTACCCCAGGATTTTTGATTGAGACAGATACCAAGATGGGTCAGATTTACCTCATGTGCAGATCTATAGTCTCAGAACTCTAAAATCTTTGGTCAAACATTTCCTATTGCTGCCTTAAACTGCTAACAGCACACTGGATTGCATGCACTCCCCCATCCAGTGGTAGATGCTAAATACATTTGGCAGGGGATGTGGGTGGAGGCCTAAATACTGAAGATACGCCAAAGTCCTATTTCTTGCAGTAGAGCACCAACAAGACGTCTGCCCAGCTAGCAAGGGCAGGGTGGTGGGAAGGCTCAGGGACCACCTCTGACAAGACATGAAAAGTATTTTCTTTCACCACCTCGAGAGCTAACTTTTTATTCTCTTTCTCATCTGACAACAAAACCATTTCATAAGAATTGATCTTAGGTAGTGTGCCAGTTTGAATGTACTATGTCCCCCAAAGTGCCATTTTCTTTGATGCAATCTTGTGTGGGCAGACATATTTGGGAAACTTGTAATTCTTTGATTGAGTGTTTCCATGGAAATGCACCCCACCCAACTGTAGGTGATAACTCTGATTAGATAATTTCCATTCAGTGTGGGCCTTGATTAGTTTACTGGAGCACTATATAAGCTCAGACAGAAGGAGTGAGCCTGCTACAGCCAAGAGGGACACTTTGTAGAATGTACAGAGAGCTGAGAACAACTGAGAGCAACATTTTGAAGAAGAGCTGCAGCTAAGAGAGGACAAACTGCCCCAACAGCAAGACTTTGGAGAACATCATTTTGAAACGCAATCTGGGAGCAAGTGGACGCCGGCCACCTGCCTTTTGAGCTAAAAGAGGTTTTCCAGATGCTACTGGCTATCCTCCAGTGAAGGTACCCAATTGCTGATGTGTTACCTTGGACACTTTATGACCTTAAGACTGTAACTGTGTAACCAAATAACTCCCCTTTATAAAAGCCAATCGATTTCTGGTATTTTGCATAAAGGCAGCATTAACAAACCGGAACAGATAGTTTCAGCAAATATTGAACAATAAATAAGCATTTTATTTCTGGGAAAACAGAGAAATGTTTCTGAAGTCCAGGAACTTGACTTAGTTGCAGAGAAAAGAAAGTAAACACAAAATGAGTCAATTCAATTGGAAAAAAAAAAAATAGGCTCCTACTATTCAGTATCCAGCATTGTCTGGCAGAGGACAGGAACTCAATAATATTTGCGGAGTGAATGAATGAATGAATGAGTGAATGGATCACAGATGAATAAATCTTAAGGTCATAAAATAGGCCTGAGAATGAAGTGTAACATTGACTTTTTCAGTGCAGCTTCCCCAACCTCTCGCTTTGTATGCTTCCTCAGTACACTGTATCTTAGCTCCTCTGACCCTTTGTTGACATATTAGCTTTCTCCATTATGTTAAGGGCTCCTTGAAATCTGGGAATGTGGTTTCAACGTACGTATATCCGAAAGCCTGGTACAGAGTAGGTACTTAATAAAAATTTGTTGAATTTATTTTGATATGAGCCTCACTTCCTGGGATGACTTTCTTCTAACTCTAGCATGCCTTGCATTAGAAGCACAGGGTAAAAGCTTCCTGATGCTTATGTATCCTACAAAAGTAACTATTTATCTGGTATAGGTATGAGATAACATGATTGAGGTCATTTTAATAAAACTCCAGTTTTGCCCTCTGGTTATTTTGCAACCAGCATTATATGGTTATATTATCCTTTATCAGTTTATAAATCTGTTTCAATAAGTTCATAAATTTCATATTATGTGACCCAAGAATTTGGCCCTGACTTGAAAACACTGGCTGTGCTGATTAAAATCCAGGCCAGGACTCATACCCAGGCCAGGTTCGAGTCTGTCTTTCTCATAATGACAGGATTAGTGTTATGTATAAATATGTATTTTAAATTTAAACAATGATTCTTTTGAAGGGATCATGGACTTACACGCAACTAAACTTGTAACTGAGGAATAAACTGTGATATTCTGATCTCATCATCTAGTGGAAATATTCCAGAGAGAGAGAGGAGGATGGGAAGAGATGAAAACCAACTGGAGGGAGCTAACCTCAACTCTGTATTACACCCTCTGCTGAGGGCTTTGCATATTGCATGTGTGGGTGTTTATTAACCTCAGTACAATGCTAAGAGTTAGCCCTTTTCACAGATGAGAAAGCTGAGTTTCAAAGAGGTTTTGATAAGCCCAAGGTTATTCAATAGTGACAGAGCTCAGGGTTTGAGAATCCTGCAGAACTTCTTGACACTTAAGTCAATCTTCTTTCCATGAATACGAAGGGAAAACAGGCAGGCAGGGAAACACAAAACTGGTTTCACTGTCTCAGTAGAACATGGATTAGGAATAGACCACCTTTCCTGAATATCAACTCATGTCATTTGAGGAACTCATTTAGTATGTCAATCCTGATCAATGTGTTGTGGGGAGAGCCGAGGGGCCTGGGGATGGTCCACAAGGAGGAAGAATCTAGCAGATTTCCTTGAATGTTTAGGATATAGGTATTTGGAAAAGGGGAATTTATTATTATTTTGTTTTGTTTAGGAGCTTCAATAAGAGATAAATAAAGATTAACTGAAAGGGGAAAACATGGATTTTCTTTACTGAAAAAAAAAAAAAAACACTTCAAAATGCTCTAGTACTTCCATTTACATCACCTCAATCAGGATATTGAACATACCAATTACCCCCAAAAGTTTCTCCTCCTTTTTGGTGTTCCCTCCTGCCTCACAAAGCAACCACTTATCAGCTGGCTCTCAGTATAGATTAGTCTGAATTTTGTAGAGTTTTATATAATATAACTGGCTTCTTTCACTCAGCATAATTATTTTTGATTTACCCATGCTGTGTGTACCAATATTCCCTTACTTTTTATTGATGATAGTTTTTCATTGTATGGACATACCACAATTTGTTAATGCATTCCCTAGTTGTTTATAGTTTTGAAATATTTTAAAGCTGTTATGAACATTCGTGCACGCATCTTTGTATGAACATATGCTTTCATTGCTCTTGCTTAAATATCTAGAAGTGGAATGGTTGTATCATATGGTAGCTGGACATAGGTGTATGGTGAACTTTTTAAGATACTGTCAAAATGTTTTCCAAAGTGGTTGTACCAATTTACATTCTCACCAATAGTGTATCCACTTCCTCCACATCTTGACCAAGCTAACATTTGGGATGGACAATCTGCTTCTAATAGAAACAGAATGGTGTCTCCTTGTAGATTTTATTTACATTTCTCCAATGATTTTGAGCATCTTTTCATGCACTTCTTTACCACCCATATCTCTCTTGGGTGAAGTATCTTTTTAATTGTTTGCCCATTTTTAAGTAAGATTGTTTATTTCTTATTATTGAGTTGTAAGAGTTCTTTACATACTCTAGATACAAGCCCTTTATCAGATACATGATAGGAAAATATTTCTCCCAATCTGTCCCTTATCTTTCATTCTCTTAAGACTACCTTGTGAAGAGGAGAATTTTTTTTATTTTTGAAGAAGTCCAATTTATTAATTTTTTCACTTATGGGTTGTGTTTTTGGTGTCCTATTTAAGAAACCTTCGCCTAACCAAAGGTCATAAAGATTTTCTTCTAGAAGTTTTATAGTTTTGGATTTTACATTTAGGTCTTTCATGCATTTTAAACTAATTTTTGTACATGGTGCAAGCTATGGATTGAAATTCATTTTATATTTATTTATTTATTTATTTATTTGCATATGGATATCCAGTTGTGCCAGCACCGTTTGTAAAAAAGAGTATCCTTTCCCGAGTGAATTGTCTTTGCAACTTCATTGGAAATTAGTTGTTGATATATGTGTAGGTCTATTTCTATTCCAGTAATCTATTTGTGTACTTTCACATCAATATTACACTGCCTTTATTATTATATAGTTTTATAAGTTTTGGAATCAGGTTGTGATAGTCCTCTAATTTTGTTTTTTTATAGAGTTGTTTTGCCTAGTTTAGCCCTTTGTATATCCATTAATTTCAGAATAAGTTAATTTCTACCAAAAAATAAAAAGCCTATTGGGGTTTTAATTAGGATACTGTTGAATCTATAGATCGATTTAGGAAGAATAGCTTAATATCTAATCTTCTGACTCACAGATATTGTATAAATCACAATATATTTAGGTCATGTTTAATTTCTCTCAGCAATGTTTTATAGTTTTACAGTACATATTCAGAACTTTTTTTTATCAGATTTATCCCTAAGTATTTCATATTTTTAATGCTCTGTAAATGGTATTTTAAAGTTTTTATTTCCTATTATTTTTGTTTTATAGAAATGAGAATGGTTTTTGCATATTGATCATATATTCTCCAACCTTGCTAAATCATATATGAGTTCTAATAGCATTTTTAGAGGCTCCACTGGATTTTCTATGTAGACAGTCATGCTATCTGTGAATAAAGAAAAATTTGCCTCTTCCTTTCCAATCTGGGTACCTTTTTAAAAAAATTTGTCTAGACTTATTGCACTGTTTAAAATCTTCAGTAAAATGTACGATAGAAAAGGCACCATCCTTGTCTTCTTCTTGATCTCAGGGGAAAGCATTCAGTCTTTCAGCATAAAGTATAACGTTACCTATAGACTCTTTTGTAATGCACATTATCATATTGAATAAGTTACTTTCTGTTCTGGTTTTCTGAGAGTTTTTGTCAGGAATCAATATCAGATTTTCTCAAATGCTTTTTTCCTGCATTTATTGAAAGCATGATTTTATTCCTTTTTGGTTTATTAATATGGTAAATTGCATTGATTGATTTATATACATATATATTTATTGAGATTGTTCACATACCATACAACTATCCAAAGATCCAAAGTGCACAATCAATTGCCCATGGTACCATCATACAGCTGTGCATCCATCAACACAATTTTTTTTCAATTTTTAGAACATTTTCATGACTCCAGAAAAGAAATAAAGACAAAAAAAGGAAACTCAAATCCTCCCATGCCCCTAACCATGGCCCCCTCCATTACTGATTTATAGTTTTGATATAGTACATTTGTTACTGTTGATGAAAGAATGTTAAAATAATAACTATAGTATATAGTTTGCAATAGGTATATATTTTTTCCCTATATGCCTCTCTATTATTAACTTCTAGTTATAGTGTCATATATTTGTTCTAGTTTGTGAGAGAGATTTCTAATATTTATAAACTTAATCATGGACATTGTCCACCACAAGATTCACTGTTTTATACATTTCCATCTTTTAACCTCCAACTTTCCTTCTGGTGACATACATGACTCTGAGCTTACCCTTTCCACCACCTTCACACACCTTTCTGCACTGTTAGTTATTCTCACAACATGCTACCATCATCCCTGTCCATTTCCAAATGTTTAAGTTCATCCTAGTTGAACATTCTGCTCATGCTAAGCAACAGCTCCCTGTTCTTTAGCCTCGTTCTATATCCTGGTAACTTATATTTCATGTTTATGAGTTTACATATTACAACTAGTTCACATCAGTGAGACCCTGCAATATTTGCCTTAATGTGTCTGTCCCATTTCACCCAACATAGTGCCCTCAAGGTTTCTTCATCACCCCATTTCTTTTGAGATGGTTTTGTTCACACACCACACATTCCGTCCTAAGTAAACAATCGTTGGTTCCCTGTATAGTCACATACTTAGTATTCAGCACCATCGCCACTATCTAAATAAGGACATCTCCCTTTCTTCCACAAAGAAGGAGGAAGAGTCAAAGAATGCAGAGAGACAAAAGAAAAAGAAAAGAGAGAGAGAAAAAAACAAAACAAAACAAAATCTTGACAGCTAGATGGCAACAAAAGGAAAGATAGCATTAACCTAAAGTAGAATAAAGAGTCAGACAACGTCACCAATGCCAGGAGTCTCATACCCTTCCCCTATCCACCCTCCCATATGCATTTAGCTTTGGTATATTGCCTTTGTTACATTAAAGAAAGCATCATACAGTGTTTCCGTAAATTATAGTCTCTAGTTTGCATTGATTTTATTTTCCCCCCAATCCCACCCTATTTTTAACACCTTGCAATGTTGACATTCATTTGTTCTACCTCATGTAGAAACATATTTGTACCTTTTATTACAATTGTTGAGCACCCTAGGTTTCCCTGAGTTACACAGTCCCAGTCTTTATCCTTCATCTTTTGTTCTGGTGTCCCAACCTTCCTCTTTCAACCATACTCAGTCATCTTTGATCAGTGTACTTACATTGCTGTAGTACTATCTCCTAAAACTGTGTTCCAAACCTCTCACTCCTGTCTTTTCCTTTTTGTCTGCAGTGCTTCCTGAACAGAAGGTATCTTGTTCACAAACTCTGTCATTGTCTGTTTGTCAGAGAATATTTTAAGCTCTCTCTCATATTTGAAGGATAGTTTTGCCAGACATAGGATTCTTGGTTGGTGTTTTTCTCTTTCAGTATCTTAAATATATCACCTCACTTCCTTCTTGCCTTCCTGGTTTCTATTGAGAAATCCACACATAGTCTTATCAAGCTTCCTTTGTAGGTGATGGATCACTTTTCTCTTGCTGCTTTCAGGATTCTCTCTTTATCTTTGATGTTTGATAATCTGATTATTGAGTGTCTTGGCATAGGCCTATTCAGATCTATTCCTCTATTATTGCTTCTGCCCCTTTTCCCTCCTCTTCTCCTTCTGGGACACCAATGACACGTACATTCTTGCTTTTCGTTTTGTCCTTAAGTTCCTGGAGACATTGCTCGTGTTTTTCCATTCTTTTCTCTATCTGTTATTTTGTGTGTAGGCTTTCAGGTGTCTTGTTCTCTAGTTCCTGAGTGTTTTCTTCTGCCTCTTGAGATCTGCTGTTGTATGTTTCCATTGTGTCTTTCACCTCTTGTGTTGTGCCTTTCATTTCCATAGATTCTGCCAGTTGGTTTTTTGAACTTTCAATTTCTACCTTATGTATGCCCAGTGTTTCCATTACATGGTTCATCTCTTTCACCATGGCTTCCCTAAACTTTTTGAATTTACTTATTATTAGTTGTTTCAATACCTGTATCTCAGTTGAAGTGTAAGTTTGTTCCTTTGACTGGGCCATAACTTTGTTTTTCTTAGTGTAGGTTGTAGTTTTCTGTTTTCTAGGCATGGTTTCCTTGGTTACCCCAGTCAAGTTTTCCCAGACCAGAACGGGCTCAGGCCCCAGGAGGAAGAAACATTTAGTATCTGGTTTCCCTGAGGGTGTGTCTTAGAAAACTGGAACAACCTGTGATGCCTCAGGTCACTGTGCTTTTCTGCCCAGCAGGTGGTGCCTGTCAGCCTGTAATTACAGACTGGTGTAAGGATGTGTGGCCTGTGGCAGTTTTCCCCCAGCCTCTGGGGTCTGGTTCTGAATAGAAGGCTGGTAGTAGAGCTGGGCCCCACCACTTTCCACTTAAGGAAGATAACCCCCCTAGGGAGAGGTCATTAGCATTTGAATAGACTCTGCTTGTGCTATCTCCATCCTTGTCTGGGTCAGAGCACTAGGAACTGAAAACGTCTGAGGCTTTCTCCACTGAGCTGAAACAGAGACAGAAAGCTCCCTTCAGGGTCAGTCCGCAGTGACCCTCAGGCTCTCCAAGGTCAGTCGTCACCCAAAGCCTCTGTCTGCTTTTTGGGGATTCATAGCAAGCAGTCCATGTTTGTTAATTAAAACCCCAGTTGGAGCTCAGCTGAGCTATATTCACTTGCTGGGAGAGCTTCTCTCTAGCACCACCAGGCTTTGCAGCCCAGGCTGTGGGGGGAGGGGGCTCCTGGCTTGGATCCACAGTTTTTACTTACCGATTTTATGCTGCAATCTTGGGCACTCCTCCCAATTCAAGTTGGTGTATGATGAGTGGACGGTCACGTTTGTCCCACTGCAGTTATTCTGGATTATTTACTAGTTGTTCCTGGTTGCCTATTAGTTGTTCCAGGGAGACTAACTAGCTTCCACTCCTCTCTATGCTGCCATCTTAGATCCCCCTCTGCAATGATTGATTTTTGCTAAAATTTTG